>NW_015439867.1:104740-133736 GCF_001577835.2 Coturnix japonica | reverse complement strand
AGAGAGAGAGAGAGAGAGAGAGAGAGAGGAGGAAAGAAGGGAGAAAAAAAAAAGCCACACCGCCGGGATTTTGAGGAATTTGCCTGTGGTGTTAAAGGGAAGGAGCAGAGTTAAGAGAGAAATTGAGAGAGAGAGAGAGAGAGAGAGAGCTCTACCTACCGACAGATTACAAGAGAAGTCAAGAGCACCGGGAACGCACCGTTGCGGTCGCACAGAGGCAACCATGAGACGCCTTTGAGATCGCCTTTAAAACATAAAAATATAAGCAAAAAAAAAAATATATAAGCAAAAAAAAAAATAGGAGCAAATATATATATATGAGCAAAAAAAATAGAAGCAAAAAATAAGCAAAAAAATAAGAAAAAATAAGCAAAAAATTCAGCAAAAAATATAGGAGCGAAAAGATATAGAAGCGAAAAGATATAGAGGCAAAAAAAATATATTGAGGCAAAAAAATATAGAAGCAAAAAAATAAGCAAAAAATAGAAGCAAATAATAAGCAAAAAAAATAGAAGAAAAAAATAGAAGCAAAAAAATAAGCCAAAAATAAGGAAAAAAAATAAAAGCCACTTTATATATATATATATATATATAAGAGAACCAAAAACAACAACAACAACAACAAAAAAGCCGGACTGGAGAAAGAAACAGTCCGAGGATCCTCAGCTTTCATCCAGAATTAAAGCCGTCTTTTTTTTTTTTTTTAAAAATCTTTTTTTAATTATTTTTAAATCTTTTTTCCTGATTTTTTTTTTCCAATCCTTCTTTTTTTGATTCTTTTTTCTTCTTAATTTTTGCATGAGAGGGTCATGAGTTCCTACTTTGTAAACCCTCTTTTTTCCAAGTACAAAGGCGGCGAATCGCTGGAACCAACTTACTACGACTGCAGATTTCCACAGAGTGTTAGCAGGAGCCATGCTCTCGTTTACGGTCCGGGCACAACAGCACCCACCTTCCAGCACCCATCACATCACGTCCAAGAGTTCTTTCACCACGGAACCTCCAGCATCTCCAACTCTGGATACCAACAAAACCCGTGCGCCTTGGCGTGTCACGGAGACGCTTCTAAGTTCTATGGATATGAAGCTCTGCCGAGGCAATCGCTTTATGGTGCTCAGCAAGAGACGACTGTTGTACAATATCCTGACTGTAAATCGTCTTCCAACAGTAACTCTAGCGAGGGACAAGGGCATTTAAATCAAAATTCGTCTCCCAGTCTCATGTTCCCATGGATGAGACCTCACGGTTAGGACCTTTTTTTCCTCCTCCTTAAATGTTTTCCTTGCTTTTATTCCTCTCTTTCTCTCCCCCCCTCTCCCTCCCTCCCCTCTCCCTCCGTCTGTCTGTCTGTCTGTTATATATATGTATGCGTAGACAGCCACAAACTTGTGTCTATGTATCTCCACACGCCCGCATGCATATATATACACCGAGAGAAATGAATAGTAAAAGGCGTAGAGGTAAAAAATATCGAAGGGATGGGCAGATTTGTGCTTAACGTTGCTTCGTTTTAGGGAGACCTTTGAAAGCAAAAGAGGCAGCAGTTGCTGGAGAGCCAGCAAGGTGATTCCCTGCAAAGGGCTTAAATCACCACCAAGTAAAAGTTTGGGGTTATTTTTTTTATTGCTTTGCCTTGAGGATAGGCAATAAGATACAGCTCCCACGAGGTTATTTGCATGTTGATAATGCACTGCTCTTTAAAATGTCATATCGCCTTTCATAACCGCTTGGAGACGAAGCCTGAGAGGTGGGAACTTGTATGAGTATTGCTAATACTTTACATCTGTTTCTTAAAGCCTGGGGATAAAAGTTTGAAGCAGGAAGGGAAACTTAGCTCAGGGCTATTATGGGGTGGGGTGGAGGAGAGCATCGTAGCGCCCTGGGTTAAAGAATTAAAGGGGGGGGGGGAAGGGGAGAGGTGAGGAGCGGGGGGGTTTATTCCAAATTATTTGGGGCTGAATGGAAGTTCGCTCATGTGAAGTCCGGATAATTGCACAGAAAGCGAAATACTTCAAAGTGCAAGTTTTTTTCTCTTCCCCCCCCCTTCCCCCCCCACCGAAGGACCAAGGCTGTCTCGAAGCCTGCTTTAATTCAAACCATGTGAAGGTTAGTGTTAATTTTTAAGGACAATCAGAGAGCCAAAGTTTTCCCCCCCTCCCTCCCCCTCTTCCCCCTCTCCTCGCCCCAAACCCCTGCAAAAATCTATATATATATATATATATTAATAGGTGTATGTTTGTATTTCTTTAAAGGAAAGAATTAGAGAGGAGCTCCGAGAGGATGTGGCCCAGAGAGGCTGGAGAGGAAAACATGTTATTTATCTGAGCTTTGACCTAGGGGTAGTCTCAAGGATGCAATCATTTCCAGCCGTAGCATCGATATATATTTTAGCAAACATTGTTTTGCTGCTGAAGGAAAAGGCTGAGCGAAAGGAAGTGCTGGGGCTCAGCCTCACGAACCTCCGTCCTCCTCCTTTCTTTTTTGGCTCTGGCTGCATCCGAGTTGTTTTAAATGCAATCTCGGTGTTTGCACAGGGATAGCTGTCTGGTGGTGAGAGCCTGATGGACACAAGCGTAACCAAGAGGACGGGGAGAGGGGGGTCTATCTCAAAGCCCAATGCTCGGGGGGGTCCATAGGAGCGAAGAGCAGCACCCCGAGGCTCTGCTTCGGGAGAAGCATTGGGGAATGGAAAGCAGGGCTGGGAATTTGGGGGATAAAAAGGGGAAAGAGGGGAAGAAAGGAAAGCAAAAGGGCGGCAGGAGAAGGAGCGAGGCTGGGAGGCTTTCAGGAAGAACAAAGCATCTTTCATCGATAAAAATCCTTTTAATAACAACAATAATCATAATTAATACTATTATTATTTGAAATCGAGCTGCCTCACCCCGCAAAACAGAACCACCTTTTGAAGAAAAGGGAAACGTCTCCTTTGTGAATGAGTTTGACAGCACCATCCCTACAGCCACCCAGCAGAGCAAAATACCCCCCCAGGAGGAGGCACAGCCCCCATCCATCCCAGCACCCACACAGCAGCGAACCCCCCCCGCCTCCATCACCTACAGACTTTGGGTGCACAAAGGGCTCGGGGGGGTGGGGAGGGGGCTCTTTTAGGAAGAAGGAGGCATAGGTTCCATAGGAAAATGAAGAGGAGAGAGGGAAGGGGAGAGGCAGCTTAGAGGGGTGGGGGGAGAACCACGAAGTTATTTCTGTTTGTGCCCTACAGCTCCCGGAAGACGCAGTGGCAGACAAACTTACAGCCGGTACCAGACCCTGGAGTTAGAAAAGGAGTTCCTCTTCAACCCGTATTTGACACGGAAGCGACGGATTGAGGTCTCTCACGCCCTGGGACTGACCGAGAGACAAGTGAAGATCTGGTTCCAGAACAGGAGGATGAAGTGGAAAAAAGAAAACAACAAAGATAAGCTGCCGGGGGCCAGAGACGAGGAGAAAACGGAAGAAGAAGGGAAAGACGAAGAGGAAAAAGACGAAGAGGAAAAAGACGAAAGCAAGGACTGAGTTCTCAGCCCCTTGAAGTCTCGTTTTATGGCAGATGATAAATCGAGATGTTTACGACGGTCATTTGCTTTTATAGAGTATAGAATGGAGAGGCTCACACAGCAGTAACTACCTGTCAAACAGTTGTAGCCTTTTTTATTGTCATAGAAACTTCCCCTACTTTCCCCCCCCCTCCTCCCTTCTCCTTTCTTTCTTTTTCTTTTTTAGCCCCCCCCTTGTTTTGTTTTGCTTTCCTTTTTAATTGCGGCGTTTTTAGCTCCATTAATACATAGTTGGCTTCAGTGCAGCGACGGTGTATGACGGGTTGCGAAGGGGGGGGCAAAACGGTGCAGCAAAACCCGACGCCCCCCATCCAAAGGCCGCAGCTCGTCCCCGGCTGTACAAAATGTATTTATTTGAACAGCTTTGACTTTGCCTTTTTCCGCTTGGTTTTGCCTCTCGCGAATGACCCCGGGGGAAGCGAAGGGGTGTCGGTGCTGTGGCCGTCTATGAGGGCCGATGGCCGTTCCTAAAAGCCGTTTATCACCCATTGAAGGCGAGATAAGGGGGGAGGCTCGGAGCCCACCTGGTAGCTCCCGCACCTCCTCCCCATTGCGTTGCTGTTGGGTTCCCATTGCGTTCCTATTGGGTTCCTATTGCGCTCCTATTGGGTTCCTATTGGGCTCCTATAGTGTTCCTATTGGGTTCCTATTGTGTTCCCATTGGGTTCCATTGGGTTCCCATTGGGTTCCCATTGGTTCCCATTGGGTTCCCATTGTGTTCCCATTGGGTTCCCATTGCGTACCCAGAAGCGTTCCTATTGGATTCCCATTGTGTTCCCATTGGGTTCCCGTCGTGTTCCCATTGTGTTCCCACTGGGTTCCCATAGGGCTGAGTGGAGAAAACGCCTATATTCTTTTTCAGCTTAGGACTCGATAGGCCGAAATTGGCCCCTATTCTCCCCCCATTCCCCCCTCTTACCCCCACCCTGATCCCTACAGGCGCTGTTTGCCCTTTGGCTGTGTGAGCACTCGAAATTCTTCATGTACTACCTAAAGGGAAAACCTGCAATAATTATCAGAGCTAATATCAACAAAGGGGCTGACCTATCCTAAATTTCACTCGCTCCGAATTTATTTAAGTGAGAGAGCCTTGTTTCTGCCCTGATGCAAGCTACTAAGTAGCATAACATAACCATAAAATAATAATAATAATAATATTAATAATAATAATAATAAACCAACCAACCTTGTATTGTACTTTATCACTACCTATAGAAGGAGTCATGCTTTGAAAGTATTTGTAATGCGGTTTTATTGTCGTTTGTTGCTGCTTATTTTCTCGAGATGATGATTAAAAAAAAAAATAAGAAAAAAAATGTTAAAAAATCATTAAAAATACATAAAAATGAATAAAAAAGAATAAAAAAAAAATCCCAACAACTGAAACTGCCTAGTTGAGAACGCACAGCATTGTATTCTTTTTATCGTGCTTATAAAGTAGTGTAGGACTAAATTGCACTGAATGTATAGTTATCTATTTGTCTTGACTTATCTGTTAATGCGACATGCTCGAAAGGAACAGACGGAAAAGAGAATCGTCCTTTGTTTTATGTACAAGCATCGTTCTGCGTGTGTCACCTCTGAATGTAGCAATTCCAACCAGAAAAAAAAATAAAAATAAAAAAAAAAATATTAAAAAAAAATTAAATAATCCCATTTCTGGACACCGTGGATTTGTATCGTATACGTGAGACATTGCGTAAATAATAATGATAATGATGATGATAATGAGAATAATAAAAAGGTTTTAAAAGGAGCGCGCTGCCCGCGGTGCTGTGTATTGGTTTGAACGCTGCCGCCCGCATGGGGGTCGTATCCCCCCCATTCCTCCCTATATCCCCCCCACCCCGGTATCCCCGACTTCAAATCGTGCCGGTCAAAAATAGAACTAATTACAAAATATAGTAAAGAAAAGGTCATCAAAGTGCTTTAATTCGCTCCGACGACGCTCCGTTTCCTTTTGCTGCGGGCAAAGGGTTGTATTTATCCTCTTTTTCTTTCATTTTTCCCTCTTTGAGTGGGGGAAGAATGGGGTAAAAGGGGAAAGTGGGAGTGGGTTTTATTGGCAGTGGGGGTGCGGCTGTCGCCGTCCCTGTCCCCCCCCCCCATCCCCCCTCCCCGTGCCCGGCGGTGACAATGGGACTCAGCGCTGCCCCCGAGAGCGGTCAATGGGGACCGGAGCGACATTCGGTGCCTCCAAACAGCTCCGGGGTTTCGGCACGACGCGTTTCCCTATAGGAAAAAGTGACGAAAAGCCACGGAAATAATGAATAGTTGGCGAAAAGAAACCCACCACTTTCTTCTCTTCGTTCTTTATTTCCCTCTCTGAACCCCCCCCCCCCCCCAAAGCTGCTACCTCCTTAACACGGAGACCTTTCCCAGCTGAGCACCTCCTTCTGCTACCGCTGTTGTTATCACCGTGTTTGCTGAGTATTATTATTCCCACTATCGGGATCGTTATTATCACCGCTAGTTTTTGTATCGGAGCAAAACGCGGCCGTGACGCTTCCAGGTCTCTCTCTGGCTGGAAGGTGAACTTTAGGAATCCCTCCCTCACTTGGCCGAAAGAGCTCAATTGATCTGTAAAGAAAAACGGGTCTATCTGCTTTTTTCCCCCTCTTTTCTCTCTCTCTCTCTGTGTTGATATATGGGCTCCATCCCACGGAGCCCAGGGATGCAGAAGCAGACGGGATGTTTACGCAGATCCCGCAGATAAGGGAAGAGCGGGGGGCTCCCGATGCGCTCTGAGCTCTGTCTGGAGGATCGTCTGTGGGTTCAGACATTCTTAAACCCAAACCCCACCGAGCTTAAAGGATTGAAATGCCGCCGTGCTTGGAATTGCTGAGCTCTGCCATGGGAGACAGAGCGGAGCTGGGGGACACTCGGGGAAAGGGGACACGAGTGGGTGCCCACATAACCCGCTTTTCTCCCCTTTTCCCCCCTTATTTCAATGGGACGCTGCATAGATCCCCCCCACACACACCCAACGCCAGTGCGAATGGGGCGGGTGGTGAATAGGGGGGAAACGCAGCGAGAGCCGCATCAGTGGGGTCGGATCCCACTCGCGTGGGTGTGTAATAGCGTAGGATGAGTGTGCAACGCCGTAGGAGCGAGTGTGAGCAGAGACGGGGAGGGGGGGGTGGGCAAACAGAGCCTCGTTAACGTGCGTTTATCTCCCAAGAAAGGCGTAAAAGCCACACTCAGGTTTATTCTGGACTTTTCCTTAGCGGGGGCGTAAAGTACGAGGTGGTGAAGTGCTTTATTCTGAGTGGGTTTTCTATCGCTTGGGAGATTTATCCCGCATTTACAGTCCGGATTTTTCCCCTCAGTCATACGATGGGTGATAATAAATAATATATATATATATATATATATATAAATATATATATCTTTCTGTGTTATATGCGTGTATATGTATTTAGAAAGTGAGGTTAAGTGTTGGCATCGAATATATCCGCGCTGCTCCCAACGAAAGGAAAAGGGGGAGGGGAATGGAGATGGGGAGGGGGGGGGGGAACTTATCAAAGTGTTTAAAACCCAAATAAAAATAATAATTAAAAGAAGAAGAAGAAGGAGCTGCAGCCGCACTCCATCCATCACATTGAGATCCGCCAAATCGGAGCCGTTCCATCGGAACGAACGCTCGCCGATGACATTTATCTCTCCGAAGGGTCCGCACTTAAACGATCGGGACCGCAGCCGACGTACTTCGTTTTGGGTGGGGGGGTTAAACGGGGGGGGGGGATGTTTATGTGCTGTAGTCGACACAACAGAGTCGCGTCTTCAGATGACATTCAGTTATTCCTATAATCGCTCCATCATTTCAAGCGCAGAAAAAAAAAAGGGAAGGGGCCGTTTTATGGGGCGAAGTAATTTGAAAGAAGATTCGCTCTTCGCAAAGTGCCTTATTCAGAAATGATCATAGCTTCGGTATTACCGAAATTAGACTCATCCACCCGCCTGAAGTAAGAAATATCGTCCTATTCCGCGCTTTTTATTAGCCAATCAAATTTCCTTCGGATCTCCATTTGTGATTTGCGAAAGCCAAAAAGAAAAAGGGAAGAAAAAAAATAAATTATAGATATCTATATGTATAATTCCTCGAAAAGCTGAGTTTGAGCGGATTGCTTATTTTGCCTTAATTTATTATTCTAATCACAGCCGCCGCCGCGCGATAATGCATCCATTAGGCGAAAAAATTCGTTTAGGTTTTATACTCGAAAATGGGCACAGATGATTTTGTAGAGACAAACGAATTTCTCGGGCATTAAATTTCTTTTTCTCTTGTCGTTGCGCGGATGGAGGTGGAGGGGGTGGAAAAGGGAGGGGGATAAACTTTGCGAGACAGACCGGGAAGAAAAGGCACTTCTGCCCCATTTCTAGACGTAGTTTTTTACCCCCAAGACCCCCCCACAATCCCGAGGCTCTTTTATCCTCAGTGCCGAAAATAAGCACGTAAATATCGGACCTCGAATCGAAGGGTAAAGGGATCAAGAAAGAGGGAGAGGGGATCCAAAAAGGGTGAGGGGAGCCAAATGAAAAGGGAGAAGGGAACCAAAGGAAAAGGGAGAAGGGAACCAAAGGAAAAGGGAGAAGGGAACCAAAGGAAAAGGGAGAAGGGAACCAAAAGAAAAGGGATGAGGGGAACCAAAGGAAAAGGGATGAGGGGACCCAAAGGAAAAGGGAGAGGGAACTAAAAAGGAGACAGGACACAAAAAGGGGATAGAGAACCCCCCTTATAGAAAAAGGGAGGGGGAGAGGGGACCCAAAAAAACGGGAGAATTGAAGCTGTTTTATAGACGGGAGAGAAACAACCGCCCGCAATGCCGCCGGAGCGAATGTGCGTACAGGTTACACTCAGCCTAGGAGGATAAAATCTCCTGTTCCCATTATGGAATTTATTATCTTGTCTGCCCGCTGGAAAATGGGGTCTCCATTGTGTTCTGGAAGCTGTTGTGGTCGTAGTTTCCCCCCTCGTAACTTTTAACTACCTGTTATAAAATTTATTGGCGGTTCGTAAAGTGAATAAAGTAATTTCCCTTCCATCCGGTTGTATTGCGACCTTTGTGTTGTTTGGGCAGACAGACACGCATCAGCCCGAAGGGGGGGGGGGAAAAAAAAGGGGGGGGGGATGGAGGGATGGAGGGATGGAGGGGGGGGGAGGAGGAGAAAAATAAATAGATGGCAGAAAGAGGGAGTCTCCCCCCACCCCCTTTATTATATTTAATG
Organism: Coturnix japonica; assembly: GCF_001577835.2. Taxonomy (NCBI): domain Eukaryota; kingdom Metazoa; phylum Chordata; class Aves; order Galliformes; family Phasianidae; genus Coturnix; species Coturnix japonica. The sequence continues at coordinate 124,953 of NW_015439867.1, read as the reverse complement.
ATAAATAAAGGCTCAGAAATGAGAAATACCTGAAGAATTGTGCGGAGGGAAACGTGCGCCTTTGGGTGTCTTTGGGGAGGGGGGGTAAGGGGGGGAAGATGTTGCGGCAAAACGTGAAGTCTTCCTTATGTTCTAATGCTCAGCCCACTGTGTGTGTGTGTGTGGGGGGGTAACGTTTAGCATCAGGGGGGGCGACGGGGGGGTTATTTCAGTCCCTGTAGGGGTAATTGGGAGCAAAAAGCATCGCGGCTTTGGAGCTGTGTGCTCTTATGGACACGAGTTTGGTTCTCGTCGTGCATACATACAACGCAGGCCTTGGAACAGCGAGGAGATGCCGTTCCACCCCCCCCCCCACCCGCCTCTTTCCCCCCCTCCCGGATCTATATTTCGCTGAAATAAATTATGTAGAAATTAATTAAAAAAAATTAAAAAGAAAGAAACCCTAAAAGCGAACGGCCCCCGAATTGAGCCTTTCTGAAGCGTCGCGGCCCCGATACAACCAAAGGGCGGGAAGGGGAGGGTTTGGGGGGGGGGGGGAGGGGGAGAGAATCGCATAGGGGAGATGGGAAAAGGCACCGGAGGAGATGCAAAAGGCGAATGATAAACCGGGGGGGGGGGGTGTTGGAAAAAGGGGTCCGTGTCGGGGCGATAGGAATGGTAGAAAAGAGCTGGGAAGAGTTTCGGGTCAATACCGCATCTCGGGCTGAAGTTCTGGGTGGGATTTGGGGGCGGCTCTGTTGGGTGGGGGGGCAAACGAGGGTGGGGGGGGGGTGAAGGATGGAATGTGGGGTGGGGGGGGGTGGGCGAGCCGTGTTTGCCCGTGGATGCGTCGTCCCCAACGGACTCAGCTGTGGGTGAAGGAACGGTGATGCTCCCGCGGGGGCACCGATGCGGCGGTCCCCAATTGGCGTTTCCTCTTTATTTTTTCCCTTCGAAAACGGTGTTTTCACAGCTCTAACTCCTCGCCTGCATCGTCAGAGCATCCTCATCTCTTAATTAATGTCGTTTGCAAACCGCTCTTGCCCCTTTCTTAGCTCCTCTGCTCTTTTTCCTCGTGTTTTTCCCTATTATTACCCTCCCTCCCCCCCCCCCGCTTTATTAATTACCAACACGGAGAGGAATAACGCTCAGCGCTGAGGGCCGAATCTCCTCAGTTCCAAAGGCTGAGGATTTAAGCGAGCGGCTTAATGAGCCGCTAATTAAAGAGAGAAAATCATCAAAAAATAATACAATTAGTGATAAAAAAAATCCTTCCACGATGGTGTTGGTGGCTTAAAAGAGAATAAAGGGGGGGGGGAGAAAAAGGGGGAAAAAAAGGGGGAAAAAAAAGGGAAATAAAAGGGGAAAATAAAAGGGGAAATAAAGGGGGGAAAGGGGAGAGAAGGGGGGGAAGGAAGGAAAAAATAATGTCTAATATTTATTAAGAAATAAAAGGAATTGTATAAACATGGCGACAGACGAGAGCATTTGCACTCGTCACACAAAAAAAAATGCAACGCATTCCTGGTTGTTTGCAGAAAATTTACAGCTGAGCAATAAAAGTTTACGACTGAATCACAAGTTGGATTGGCCACAGGAAGTCATGTGGACTCCATCCATGAACGTGAACTTTTTATTGTGGTTTCTCTTATGACTCTTTCGCAGGAGTCTTTTCCTTTAACAGTCCAAGCAGTGCCAGGGGTAGGATGGTATCCCCCCCTTCTCCCCCCCCACCCTTACCCCCCCACCCTCCCCTCCTTTTAATTATTAGCGTGCTGCTGATGATTTTTTCTTTCTTGGAGGAGAGGGGAAAAAAAACCCCAAACAACAGCAAAACTTCCATCAGCCCCCTCATCCATCCCCCCCCTTTTCCCCTCTCCTCATTCCTCTCTCCTCGGGCTGGCATTCTCGGTTGCTAATTGGGCATTTTTGTTTCATTAAATGATGTTTACTGCTTGCGTCTGGTTCCGCCTCCATTCCCGCACCCCCAGGGGCAAAACGCGGCCGCATTGTCCTTCTAGGATGCGGTATGAGGGGCAACCAGCAGTTGTAAATACCTTTTTTTGTTTAAACCAAAGCCCCCCCTTCCTCCTCCCTCCTTCCCCCCCCCTTAAGAAAAGAGAGAGAGAGAAAGAGCGAGATTCCTCCTCAAATTCCCCCCAATCCTTTCCCCAAGCAAGAACTGTTGGATTTTTTATTTTTTTCCCCTTTTTTAATTAATTATTATTGTTTTTTTTCTTGCTCGGAGCTGAAGCTGCGGCGTCAGTGGAAAACAGAAAGCAGGAAAAAAAAAAAGAGAGAGAGAGGGAGAGAAAAAGAGAAAGAGGGGAGAGACGGAGCCTCTGGTAAGTGTTCCCCTTATGGTTAAAATCGGATGTAAACTAATGATCCATAGCCGCGGGTGTTCGGGATAATGATGCAATCGCGGTGCGAGGGAAGAGGGAAGCGAGGGGTGTAAGCCTTGGAGCTGCGGCGGGGCGGCAAGAGATGCCGCCCTTCGGTCGGGGAAGAACAGGGGGGTCCGAGGAACGCTGATGTCACGTCGGGGTGCGGGAGGTTGGTCGGGGGTGCGGGGGTTTTGGGGGGGGTTGTTGGGGGGGGTGTTCGGTGGTTGGGTGTCGCGCTGGGATGAGGGGGTGGGGGGAATCTGGTGGGGGTCGGATTAGCCGCACAAAACTTTCCTTAAAAAAAAGAGAGATGTATGAAATAATATAATACAGAGGGGGGAGCGCATGCGCGGAGGGGGATGGCCCGGCGCAGCACGGGTGGGTCGGCCAAGGCTGGGCTAGAGCCATACTTTAATGAGCCGCGCCTGCTTAAATTGCGTGTACGAGGTTCGCCTTGCACGCCCATAACCCCCCCACCTTGTCGCAGCACCCCCCCCCCCAAACAGCTCGGACCGGCTGGCCTCGTCCTGCTTTGCTCCGCGTTAATTAATTTGCGAAGCGTTCGTAATTACGAAGCGAGCCGATTAAACGAGTAACACTTTGCATCCCAAAGCTTTTCACTCTTTTATTGGGACCATCGGGTCGTTGTAACGCAGCGGTTTCGGGTGTCGGAGCTCTCCGTGGGTGGAGGGGGGGGGGTTTTGTTGGGGGTCACCCCCCGTTCCGCCGGTCGCTCTGTGTTCTATGTTGATGTGAAACCATCGTTTTTTGGGGTGGGGGGGCTCTGCTTTTCCTTGCAAGTGGTTAATGCGGTGATGCCTTTTAGGTTTTATTTGCGTGGAAGTCCCTCCCCCCCCTTCTCTCCCCCTCCCTTTCTCTCCCCCCCCCCTCCCTTCTTCTCGACCCCCCCCACCCGCTTCTCTACCCCCTTATTTCCCCCCCCTTCTCCCCGCTTTTTTTCTCTCCCCCTGCAGCAATTTTAATTCAGGTTTAACGCGTGAGATTTAAGGGGTGACCCTTCCCCTGCTAACCTCCCCACCTACCTCTCCATCCGCCTCCCTCCCCACCTACCCATCCATCATCTAATCTTATCTATCTCCGTGTATACACCGCTGCCGTGCAAGGAGATATATAACGCGGTGACTTCATTTCCTCTCGAGGTTGCAGCTCCTTTTCTTCCTCGAGACATTCCCCTTGTGTTCCAAAAAAAATATATGAATAAATAAATGATAATAATAGCAATTATTATTAATGATAATAATGAAAATCAAAGCTGTGAGATTTGCTGCAGGGCTGCGCTATGGGCTGCGAGAGCCCCTATATCGATATAGGGGCCGGAACAGCCGGACTCGCACTGTAGGGCTGAACACAATATCAGGAGAGACAGACAAATAATAGCACGATAGAGCCCGGCTCGCCATTGGGGTGGGGGAGGGGAGACGATTTTCTGCCTTTAATTTTTCCTCCTTTTTTGGGTGCGATTTGGGGTGCAACCAGCGTTGGAACAGGCGGGAGGGAGGAAAAAGCTTCGCGATGGGTCTCGCTTTGCTGCCTGTTTGCTTTGTCGGGCTTTAAAACAAACGAATTACTTTAAACTCTTTGTTAATGTATATATATATATGTGCGTGTATTTTGCTCTTTCTTTTCGCCCAAAAATGGCCTCCATGGTTTTAATTTGTATGGGTTCAATAGCGAAAAGAGCTGAAGTTTCTCGGGTGGTTTTCTAGCCGCGGTGCGATCCGTCAAAGGTGTTGGGTTTTTTTTTGGGGGGGGGAAGCTGGTTTGGGGGGGGGAGAGAGAATGAAATCCCGAACAATAATTAAAGCGTAAAGGCGGGTTGAGGAAGTTTGGCGGTGCCCGCTCTCTATTTTGCCTTTTGCTTAATAGGGGAAATCTCTGCGTCGGCTTTGGGGTTGGGAATTATCGGGAGCGAAAGCGGGAGCTGCGCTCGGACGGTGGGCTTTCAAGCGCAGCTGTGCGGAGCCGAAGAGCGTTTCCCCTTCTTTACGATCATTATCTTATTATTTCTCGGTTTCTTTAATGCATAAACAGGCGGTTTGGGGCTGGGAGGAGAAATAAAAGGGTAGAAAATAGAGAAGGAAAGAGTCGGTTTTGTCGTCGTTTTGTTTGTTGGGAAGGAAGGGGAAAAAAAAGAAAGAGATACAAACCAGCACCACCCGGCGTTTGTGTGAAGGCTGCGCCTGCAACTCGATGTCGTAAAGACATTTTATGAGCAAACAATGAGTGTTTATTGGAACCACATGATTACAAAGAAATAGGATCATTTTATTGTTTTCAGACCGATCCCGTCTGCCCCCCCCCCCCCTTCCTCCACCCTCTATTCCCGGCCCCCGTTCGCTCCCCGTTTCCCCGAGGCCTGGAACCGACCCCAAACCCGGTTTTTAAAGCTCTCATTTTCGGTTTATTCACTGACGTTGTTGTCATCGTTCGGAGTGGAGCAGCGCCGAGAAACGTTTCAGGGCGAGGAGATGGAAAATAGCGATGATTTATGTGCTCCGAATTGGGTTTTTTGTGTGTGTGTGTGTGTGGGTTTTATTTCCCCCCTCTCCTCTTTATCCCCGAACTGAAGCCGAGGAAATAAATTGCGCCGTATATCGATAGCAGCAGCGCTCGGGAGGGATGCCACGTGTTATTGATACGGACTTGGGGGGGTATAACAGAAAGAAACGCTCCTCGACAGATGGAGCCGGGGGGGGGGGGGGGGGTTGGAAAGAAGTAATAATAAAAGAGGAGGATCGGACAGAAATTGAACATGGGAAACCGCTCTGTTCCAAACGCCGCCGAATGTGTTTACGGCGCCGTTTGATGCCCAAGTCTTGAACGCGGGGCTGTTTACAAATAGGGGCCTATTTACAAATAGGGGCCGAGGGGGGGCTGTTCACTCGTAGGGGTGTAAATAGGGCCGAGAGGGGGGGTGAAGGTTTGGGGTGTGTTGGGAGAAGTGAGAAGTGCTTTGGGCTCAATCTCGGGGTTAAAGCAGCGCTCGATCCAACGCAGCGCGATCGCGTTGTGCCAAATCCGCGTTGTCAAAGCCGGCAAAAAACAGAAAGCCCCCCCCCCCCCAAAATAAAACCACCACAACCACCAACAAAACCAACTTGGAACTACAAAGAAGCGATGATAGGAAGGCGATTTCCCAACTTGTCTTGTGTGAAGGAATTCGGGTCCGGGGAACGAATCAAACAAACCCACCAGAAAGAATAGATGATCTACGGCCGCTGCGCCGCGTTAGGTGCGGTGCGGGACTCGGCCGTGAGCGGATCCATTTTCAGTGGGGCCGCAGTTCTTATGGGGCTGGGAGGGGGGTTTATTTTTGCACCAATAAATGTCACGATTGTCAGTTTATTCCTATTCTTCTTATTATTTCTGGCCGTGTTTCCGGCCGCAGCGAAAGGATTTGGAGAGGGAAAGGCGCAAAGCTTGAGTTTGGGAAGGGAGGGGGGAAGAAAAAGCAGCGAGTGGCAGGGCGATAAAAATAATTAGTCATAGAGGGAAATTAGACTTTGGGAAGAGCTGCTGCGGAACATCGGGGATTAGGAGTGTTTTTCTGTGTGGGGATTTGGAGGGTTTGTGAGTGTTGTTCGCAGGGCTGCGATCCCCGCAGTGCGCAGGGGGAGGAAAACTAAAGCGGGGGTAAAAGGGGGGGGAGGAAGGGGGAAGAAATAGTTGGAATTGTCAGTGTTTGTGTTGAGGTCAGGGGTAAATAAATACATAAAGAGAGGGGGGAATAGAAATGAAAAGGGGCCTTTTCCTTTCGGATTTGTGTTCGCCGGGAAAGCGAAAGATTTGGGTCGGATTTAGGGGGTGAAAAGGGAAGAAAAGGGTAGGGAACCCCGAAGTTTTTTTGGTAGCAAAGCGGTTTGACCTCCAGGCGGGGGTGTGAGGGGAAAAGGGAGCTCGGAAGGGAAGGGGGAGGCGGGGAGGAGGGGGAATGGAGGCGAAAAGCGGCCCAGTCTCCCTCCCCCTCCTCCCCAGACACAAACACAATAAAAGAAGTCCCCGAAATTGCGGTGTCTGGACGCAGTCTGCAGAGGACACGCTGCTCCCGCTGCCTTTGTCGCATGGGGACACACCTTGCTGTAAAAGGCTTTGTCCCCAGACTAAAGGGACACCGCTTCAATGGGGGGCGGGGAGGAAGGGCAAGGGAGGGGGAAAAAAAAAGGGCTAAGGGTGGGGAGGGGGGGGGGAAAGGGAGTGGGAAGGGGGGGGAGGAATTGAGGAGGGGGGGTGGAGGGAGAGAACAGAGCAATGCGGAAAGAAGGAGAGGAAAATAATGTAAATAAAAAGCAACCCTAAAATCATCCTCCCGCCGAGCTCCGTGCTGGGGATTGGGGGGGGGGTTGCGTGTATTGGGGGGGGGACACGCTGTCTCACAGGTAGGACCCCCCTTATTTCGCCCCCTTCTCTTCCCCCCTCCCTTCTCGGAGCGTTTAAATTCCCGCACGTTTTTGTTTACTTGTTTTGTATACTGCCACCAAGTGACAGAAACTCGCACGTCCGCAATTTGGTGCCTTTCCTTCCCCCCCCCCCACCACAACCAAACCCCCCAACAACTCTTACCCGTGTCTTAAAGGGCTCAGGGAGGGGGGGTCTGTATGGAAGTGGGAGGGGGGGGTCACAGAGGGGTGGGGGGGCGGCTGAGAGTGGGACGGGGAGAGGGAAAATCCCCCCCTACTTCGCACAGATCTTCCCATACTTTAACATTGGGGCTGTGCCCCCCCCCGCCCATAAACCTTCTTCCGAACCGTTCCAAACTGCCCAAAGTTTCTCAAAGCCGCTTCAGACCCCGCCGGTGCACTTTGTGTCGGTGCACTTTGTGTAAAATCAGCGTTTTTCTTTCACTTTTTTCCCCTTCTTTTCTTCCTTTTTATTAATTTATTCCTCCCTTTATTTTTCCCCCCTTTCCCCCCTTTTTTAAACCCTTCCCCCCCCCCTTTCTTCTCTTTATCTTTTCTTCTTTTTTCCCTTTTTTCCATCTTTTTCCTTCTTTCTTTCTTTCTCTCCCCCTTTTCCTTTTCTTTCCTTATTTCCCTTCTCGCCTTTTCTCCCTTTTCCTTTTCACCTCTTTTCTCCCCAATTCTTTGTCCACCCCCCCACCCCCTTTTATCCTCCTTTCCTTTTTTCACCCTTCCTTTCTCCATCTCTTTCTTCTTTCCCTTTTTCCTCCTAACCGCCCCTCGTTCCACATCACCCTGTTTTAAATCACTCCAATCTACACCAACACATAAAACCAGATAAGGAATGTCAACCCAGGAACTGCTCCCCCCCCCCCCGAAAATATGCGTGTATTTAAGCAAATTCTCAAACATGAAATTGTTGCTCGATTAAAGACGATGTGAACGTATAAATCCAAAGGGGCCGCCTCCAAATATATCGTTTAATTCTCCCTAAGTGATCGCCTCTTAAAAAACACCAACAAAAAAAAACCCAGCAAACCATCATTAAACCAAACGATTATTGTTTCCTGAATGATCGCTCTGTATTTTTCCCCCCTTCCTTGCGACCTACGATTCAATTTCTCCCTCCGTATCTGCGAGGAATGAAGTGCAAAACTGCCTTTAGTTAATGACGACCATTTTTCTCACTCCGAGTTATCCTTGCTGGTGCTCAGGAACGTCGTTCTCCTTTATAACCCTCTCAACTCAACCCGAATTGAGCAAAACCTCTTCTTTTCCTATATTACGCCATAAAGTGGTGGCCGTGACGTCACGAGTGCCGCTGTCCCTTTGTATTTCCCCTCTTGTTTACCAGTGGGATTTTAGGCAACGTCACACAAAGAACCCCCACCCCACCCCCTCCCCCTCCTCCCCCCCTTTCCTATCCCTTAAATTAACAGAAAAAAAAAGCCCAAATCTGATTATTTGATCCTATTCAAACATCGCAACGTGCGGCCAAAGAGTTGCGAGAGCCACAAGATCGGGACGGAATAAAAAGGGACGTTTTCACTTCTGTGAGCGAAAGGGAAATCATCATCATCATCATCATCATCATGATAATAATAGAGCTAATAACAGCAATAATATCACACCCTCCTCCCTCCACCCGCCTCACTTTTAGCATAGGAGCCCCCAGGAATGTCTCGCATCCTCCAAACACTGCCCTGGAAACAACAGCTCCGCGATTTTCTTCTCTCCCTACAAAAGTTGGGGGCATTTATCCCCCTTTCCCCCCCCTTCTTTTATTTGTTTCTTTCATTTTTAGACCTTCCGATGTTGTTTCTTGTCTAGTTGTTCCTCTGTTTTATTTTGGGGGGGTGGGAGACCCATCCGGGTGCATTCGTGAGTCCTTTGGGTTGAAGGGGGGAGGAAGGGGTGTGCGCCCATAAATCTGAGGAAGGAGAGAGAGAAAAGGCGAGGAAAAAAGCAAAAAGAGGAGAGCAAAAAGAGACGAAATCAATCATCGAAGAGGAGAAAACAGAAATGAAACCTTAAAAGAAAGAAAAAGAAAGTGCCAGAAAGTGCTGCGAGGAAAGAGGGAATCCATGTCAGGAGGAGGGACGCATTAATTTCTCGTCCCCGCACACCTCCCCGCTTCCTGTTGGGCAGACACGTGTTTTGACAATTTCCAGAATTCAGTCCTTTTTCTTCTTCTTTTCTTACCCTTTTTTACACCCCCACCCCCCCCCTTTACAACCACCCCTCACCCCCCTCACCCCTTTCCCTGCAAATCTAAAGAGAAAAATCCCCATCAGCGCTTTATTAGCGCCGTTATTAGACGTGCAACCACACTCACGTATAGAACACACATCTCTATCCATAGGGCAAGTACCCCCCCTCACCCCCTTTAACCCCCCCCCTATATCTCCCCCTTTATCCCCCGGTTCATCCCGGCCTCTCCCGTTTCTCTTCTCCCCCAAACCCCATTCCGAGAAGCGGAGCAGCTCAACAACAAACAAACGTTGAAGGCCATTTCCCACCGCCCCACAGCAAAAATCAATAGGAAGAAAAGCCAAGCAGTTCCAACGCCCCCCCCCCAGCCACCCCTCCCTCCCCTCTAGTGTCTTTATTTTGCCATAGGGCGAAATTTTATATACATATATATATAGATAAAGCGAGGAAACGGTGCCGCGTTCTGCGTTTTACTTTGCTTTTATTTCACTTTTTAAGCTCTTCTCAGAGAGGTTTTATTTAAGGGGGTGTGTGTGTGTGTGTTCATCTCGTTAATGACGGCTCTGCACTTCCTCGTGCTGGAGACGCGTTAATTGGCAAATAAACCCCTCAACACACACAACATCCCCCCCCCCCCCCCCCCCCCCCACCCCTCCTTATTCCCTTTCCAAAAGCAAAACAAAACTTCGAGCCGCCTCCGGAGCTCCGAACTCCATTCGGGGCCGAAGGGGAGATTTTCTTCCTCTTTAGATGACGACGTTTATATTTTTAATTAGGAGCCGCCCGGACTGCTCCGAGGCTGTAATTATGGGATGGAAGGGGGGGGGTGAAGGAGGGAAGAGACGGCTCCAAAACAATGCGAACCATTTCGGGGAGAGGCAGCCGGTGGCGCAGAACCCGCCGGCACTTCGGGGTTGTGATCGTGATGCCTTTTTCCTTTCCGAGTTTGGATTCTTCCTTCCTTTATTTTCCCTTTATTTTCCCTATTTTTTTTTCATTTCTTTTTAATTTTTCATTTTCTTCGCTTTCTCCTATTTTTATTTTACTTTTTTTTTTTAATTACGATTTTTCCTTTATTTATCATTTATCCTTTTTTATTTGTTCCCTTTTCTCCCTTTTAATTTTCCCTTTTAATCTCCTTTTTTAATTATTATTATTATTATTAAGATTTTTCTTCTTTATTTCCCCTTTTCTTTATTTTCTCTTTTAATTTTCCTTTAATTTTCCTTCCTTATTTCTTCTCTATTTCCTTTCCCCTTTTTCTCCCCTCTTCATTTTTCTCCCCTCTTCACCCCCCCTTTTTTACCCCCCCTTTACCCTCCCCCCCTCCTCACCCCACCCTTTTCATTTCTACACCCCCCCCTCCCTTTAAAATCTCTCTTTATTATCATTTTCGTAGCGTTATTTACAGCAAAAGTAACATCAGGGCAGGGAAGCCCCGTTGTAAAAGAGCAAGGAATAAATTCCCAGCCAAAGCCCCCAAATAAATAATTGGGGGCTCACGTGTGCCATAAATGTCAAGTTAAATAATAAAAAAAGGAAGGGGGGGGGTTGGGGCCGGGGGGGGGGGGGGGAAAGGAAGAAAGGAGGGGGGTTTCATAGCAGAGATTAACGGTACACAAGGTGAAATCCGGTTACAAATAAAAAAGGCTTTTAATTGGCATCGCTGTGTTTACACCCTTCCGAGGCTTCGAGCGGCTGGAAGTAAACGGGCAAGGGGTCGGTGTTGTATGCAAATGTTTTGTAGGTGTGGTACAGCCATAAAGGGGGGGGGGGGGGGCATCAACCCCTCGTTCTGATGGTGTGTGACCCCCTCCCCTTACCATTTCCCAAGGTCTGTTCCCCAAAGAGGCTTTTTGTGCGGAAAAACAAAAGCTCCAAAATAAATGAAGAAATAAACCTCAGATTTAAAGCAAAACCATTTCTATTTATATTTTTATCTTTGTATAGTGGAGGTGGATGTTTATCATAGTAAATGGCGGAGGGGGGGAGGGGTGGGGTCACAATTGAGGGGGGGGGGTTGACTCTCGTCCATTCTGTGTGTACGGGCCACAGCTGCGTAGGCGATAGAGGTTATTAATTAAAGATTAAGGGCGGGGTGTATTGTTATAGGGGGGGGGGGGACCCAGCCGAGTGCTACAGCCCAAGCGGTCCAACGTGGCCGCCAACAAAAAACAACAAACACAAAGCCATCCCTCAGCTGCCACCGCAAAACCAGCGCTTGACAGCACAGCAGCGTCCTCGGGGGGGGGGGGAGCCTGTTAAAATGGGGGGGGGGGCACCGATTTGGATTTGTTTCCTTTCAGTAATTACAAGGAGGATAGAAAACACATGTGTTGGGATGGCGTTTTTTTTTTTTCTTTGGACAGGGATTTTTTTAAGCCTTTCCCCCCCCGGCCCCCCCCCTTTTCCTAAATCAGTTCATCAATTCGCTAATTATAGTTCAGGAAGAGGGGGGGGAATCTCCCGACATGTATTTTGAGTTCCTCACCCCCCCCACACATACCTCATCTTTTCTCTCTTCCCTCTCTCTATGAACATCAGAGTGGGGAGAAAAGGAGTTGGGGGCCAAAAAGTGCTTGGAGAGGTTGAATGTGTGTGTGTGTGTGGGGGGATATATGGCATATGAGTTTGAATGTTATTGGGGGGTTTCTATGGGGGCTTTTCGGGGAACAAAGAGCAAGTCCTATTTGAGAGCTACTCGAAGTCGTGTACATATTTCCACTGCTGTGTAGCACTTTTAATAAAACATCTGTTCTTGCTTCTGCTGATGAGTTTACATAATTGTTTGCAGACCAATTTAACCAGAAAGAGCCCCACATATTCCCTGTGCGTGTCCTCGTTGTTGGGGGGGGGGGAGGGTGTATTTGGGAAAGAGGGGGGATAAATACTATTATTATTATTATTATTATTTTTGTCATGGTGTATTTGGACGAAAAGCTTTCAAGAAATCCTCAAACTGATGGAAAATATCGATAAGGAGGGGGGGGATATTATATATATGGGATGTATATATGTATATATATATATACATATATATATATATATATGGAGGGACTGCAGTGGGTAAAGCGCCCTTTTAGGGTGGATGAGGCGTTGTGTTCGCTGGAGCTTTTTTGGGGTGGATGAGCTCTTTTTTAGTATTATGATGATTCTTTGTGTGTGTCTGTGTGTGTTTTCTCCCCTCTCCCCCCTCCCCAACCTCCCCCCTCTCCCTGTGTCTCTTTTCTGGCCGATTTTGAGCGTGGGGAGCGGGTTCTGTGTGCAGTTTCTGTGCGGCAGCTGGTTTGTGTTCACTATAAATCGAGCGGACTTTTAAGACTTGCCCTCTGTTTAGAGAAGTCATAAAACACTTAACTTTCTCGACTCCCAGTCACACGGTTATCACACAGGTCTGGGATACAACAGCCCCCCGAGCACCTAGACAAAAAAAAAAGAATATATATGTATATAAAATAAAAGGGAAGATGGGGTTGGGGGTGGGGGGGGGAAGCAAAGCAAAAACAGAGTGATAAAATCACGATAAAGAACCCAAAGGGAGACACAGCAGCACCGCTCTCCCCTCTCAACTTTGGAGGAGTGGGTACCGCTCTCGTTGCCCTTCCATGGGTGCCCCACGGTTTTTAGACCCACGGAGCTGAGTGCACTTCAAATGCAGTAGTAGGACAAGACCCCCATCCCTCCCTCCATCCCTGGGTTGGAACTCAATGGCAGCGATACCAACGTAATAACTGGAAGCAGCTCGCGGGTTTCCCAAGTAACCCATCCCAGGGCCGGGGGCTGCAGAGCTGAGACCCCCCCCCCATCCAACAAAGGGGCAGCGCTCAACAGAAACCCTCTGGAATCTCATTTCTATGCTTTTTTTCCCCCCCCTTTTTCCCCCTAAATCCCCTCTCAGGCTCCGCCAAAGTGTTGGGGTGAAGAGGGAGGAAGAAGAGGGGAACGAAAGCAAAACTGAAGTTCGTTGTAGGGTTTTTTGTTTGGCTTTTTTTATTGAGGGGGGGGAGAGAAAGGGGGGAAGGAAGGGGGTGGACTCCTGGACACCTCCCCCACGTCTTTCAGTCTGAGATGTGTCCAAGTTGGGCAGCGTTGAGGTTGAAGTCACTGCACACCCCAATAAAGTCCATCACTAAAGATCGCGGCTCACACACACTCAGTTCTCTCCTCCTTTGGGTCCCAAACTTTATTTTTTCCCTTGGTGACACTCAGGAGGATCCTTCACGTTATAGAAGATGAATAAACGAGCTTTTTTTCCCCCTTCCTTTTCCTTTTATTTTTTCTTTTTTTTTTTTTCGGTTGTAGTCTCGTTTATGGTTTTATTGCTACCATTGATTACTTTGCTTTGTTACACAGAGGAAAAAGAGCATAAAATCCGTTGGCATCCGGGTTCCTGTTATAGCTGGGGGGAAAAATATACAGCCCCCCCCCCTTCCCCCTTCCAGCCCCCCGGCCCTTCTTTGTCAGCTCAAATCTTTTCGAAATCCATCGCTAAAAAGGAACGAAGTGCATTGATGGTGAGCAAACAAACGCTCTCAGCTTCGAACTGGAGTGTGCGCCCAGAGGGGCTCTCCCAACCCAACACCCGTCTGAATTCAAAAGCCTTGGATCCCCCGAAGGTTTGGGAGGCCGAGCTTCCCCCTTCCTTCGTGGGGGTTTGTAAATAGGAAAGCAAGCAGGATTGAGATAGCCCCGCGCTGTGAGCAGAGCTTGCAGGTACGTTCCACATCTCAGGGGCCACTGATGGCTCGAGATAATTGCGACGAAAAAATCAGATGAAATCAGATGAGATTCATTCCCGTCACTCCTGGGCTCAACACGCCCAAAGGAGAAGGAAACTGAATCCCCTCTTCTCGTCTCACCCAATATTTGCCATCCAACTTTCCCCATCAGCTACAAATACCCGCAGCCCCCAATGGCTGCGGCCACGAACCACGAGGTCCCGTCCTCAGCCCCCACAACACCGCGTTCCTGTTTGCCCCCCACTCCGCCTTTATTATTATTATTTTTACTGCTGGAAAAAAAAAACAACCTTTAGATTTATCCTTCCAACACAGAGGACGAGGAAGGAGAAGTGCAAAGAGGGGAAACGTCAAACTGCAAACCAGGGGGAATGCGAACTTCGGGCTGACGTGAGCTCGCAGTGCTGCGTGTTCGTGCTCTGTCTGTCTGTCCTCCCTTTTATCTCTTTCCCCCCCCCTTTTCCCCCTCCCAAAGACACACTTTAGGAACGCTCTGAAAGACGTTATCAGTTCAGAAGTCGCCATGTTTCCCCCCCACCCCCCCCAACCCCAAACCCCCTCCCACCCTCACTCCCCCTCAGCTTTTCTCTTTATGTAATATTTTCTCATCAGAAACACAAAACGTTTTGGTTCCGTGATGTTGACCAAGGCTGTAACAGAACGAGGAGGTTGAGGGGTGGGGGGGGGTTGGGTGGAGGTGGGGTGGGGGGGGGATAAATAATAATACAAAAAGTCCCGATAATTTATGGCTTAATATTCTGCGGACATCTGAGATTTATGGCCGTGAATTCTGAGCTGTTTTATTACGAGATATTAAGCAAACATTTCTTTAAATAAAAAAAAAAAAGGGGGGGGGGGGGGGAAAAAAAAAAAAAAAAGGGGGGGGGGGGGGGGGGGGGGGGGGGGATAGGGGGGGGAAATAAAGGCGAAAAACCACACAGTGCGTCTAAACCTCAGCGTCCTCCAACGGGAAAATGGGAAAAGGGGGGGGGGGGAGGAGGGAGAAAAGTTGGGTTGGGAAATCCGTGCCAACCCCCCACTGGGCTGCAGTGCCCCCCCCCCTCCCCATCCTCCCCCCCCCTTCGCATCCAGCATTGAACACTGCGCCGCTTGGGGGGCTCCGTTCCTTCTCCACACCCCCCTCCCCCCTCTTCACACCCCCCCCCCAACAAAATAAACCACCGGAGCCGAAGGGGGGGGTCATTTTGGGGGTGCAGGACTTACTTTCAATGCACACTTAGTTTCAACTAGGGAATCAACAGAAGCAAAAGCAATTTTTCCCTTTTTGACACCCGCCTCCCCATTGGCTCCCCCCGGGTCAGCTGACTTTGTCATTTTGTCTGTCCTGGAGCAGAGCCTTCCCTATAACAATCTAGTTCAGACTACAAACTGGAGACAGAAATAAATATTAAAGAAATCACACAGCCAGGTATAGAGGACGATATGAATTCCTATTTCACAAACCCATCTTTATCCTGCCATCTAACCAGTGGCCAAGAGGTGCTTCCCAACGTAGCCCTCAATTCAACTGCCTATGACCCTGTCAGGCATTTTTCTACTTATGGAGCAGCCGTTGCTCAAAACCGGATTTATTCTTCTCCTTTTTATTCACCGCAAGATAATGTTGTGTTTAGCTCCAGCCGAGGACCTTATGACTATGGATCTAATGCTTTTTACCAAGAAAAAGACATGCTTTCTAGCTGCAGGCAAAATTCTATGGGACATAATACACAGACATCAATCGCACAGGATTTTACCAGTGACCAAAACAGGAACACTTCGCAAGAACAAAAAACTAGCATTCAAATATACCCATGGATGCAGCGTATGAACTCCCACAGTGGTAAGTTTTACAGCTCGGAGATATAAATTAAATAAACTGAACCATCTTTACGACCTTCTCCCTAGCAGAACAGGCTGAGCGACTTTTTATGGCCCCATAAAAACAATAATATAGCTCCTTCACAGTTGCAGCTACAGGCCTTTTATTTGTTAAGTTGTTGCAAGCAAATATGGCTTGTTATGCTCTTTCTAATTAAAAGACTTCGAGAGTGTAAAATATCTATAATAAAGTGCAGCGAGCTCTGCTCGGGAGTTAAGCACAAAATATTACTGGGGGGAAATAAGTTTTAATGACGGGGGCTGGAAGTGTGGCTGTGCTGCAAGCAGGACGAGGGGCTCAACGCCCTCCCCTCTCCCCTCAAATTGGGTGGGAAAGGGAGGAAAATGGTTGGGGGGTGGGGGAGAAGAGAGGGACAGGGAGAGAAAAAGAGGGGAGAAAGGGGGGATGAGAGGGAAAAGGGAGAGGGGGAGGAGAGGGGAGAGGGGGGAGATGGAGAAAGAAGGAGGTGAAGGAGAAAGAGATGAAAGAGGGGATGGAAAAAGGGGGAAGGAAGAGGAGGAAGAGAGGGGAGATGGAAAAAATAGACACGAGGGAAAATAGAGAAAAATGGAGGGGAGGAAGGAAAATAGAAAGGGAGAGGAAATAGAGGGGAGGATAGAGGAAAATAAGGAGTGAGCAGAAAAATGAAGAGATAGAAGGGAAAAATAAAGAGAAAATAGGGAATAGAAGGAGGGAAGGAAGGAGGGAGGGAGAGAAAGAGAGGAATAGAAGGGAAAAATGGGATGTAAAGGAGAAAATGAGGAGGAAAAAGAGGGAAAATTAAGGGGAAATGGGGGAAATTAAGGGGAAATGGGGAAAATTAAGGGGAAATGGGGAAAATTAAGGGGAAATGGGGAAAATTAAGGGGGAAATTGAGAAATTAAAGGGGAAAAATAAAGGAATTGAAGGGGAAAAATAGAAGAATTCAAGGGGGAAAATAGAGGAATTAAAGAGGGAAAATAGAGAAAATAAAGAAGGGAAAATAGAGAAAATAAAGAAGGAAAAATAGAGAAAATAAAGAGGGAGAAACAGAGGGGCAAGATGGCAAAATAATAGGAGAAATAAATAAAGATCTGGGCTAAAATCGAGCATGCGGGGGGAGGGTGGGTGAGGGGGGATCCGTCCACGGGGGTGCGGGGGGAGGGGGGGGGTCGGGCGCTGCCCCCCGAGCTCACGATTTTTAGTGTGTTTTGTCTCGGTTCCCCCAGGCGTGGGTTACGGGGCCGACCGCCGACGGGGCCGTCAGATTTATTCCCGCTACCAGACCTTGGAGCTGGAGAAGGAATTTCACTTCAATCGCTACCTGACCCGGCGGCGGCGGATCGAGATCGCCCACGCTCTGTGTCTCACGGAGCGCCAGATCAAGATCTGGTTTCAGAACAGAAGAATGAAGTGGAAAAAAGAAAGCAACTTAAGCTCTACCCTCTCCGGGGCCGCTGGTGGAACCGCGGCCGCAGCCGCCGATAGTTTGGCCAAGGAAGAGAAGCGAGAAGAGAAGACAGAGGAGAAACAAGAAGAGTGAAAAGGTGGCAGCGCTCCCCCCCAACCCACCCCCCATTCCGACCCCTTTCGCCTCCCTTAAGAGTAAAAACAACCCGGCCTTCCCTCCCCCCCCCCCCACTTCCCAGCCCGCACACCCCCGTATTATGCGCTGCACAATTTATATTATATTCTATAAAGAAGAAAAGGGGGTGAGGGTTCGGGCGGGCGGTGGGGGGGGATTGGAGGATAGGCGTTAAAAAAATTACCCCTGTGAAACGTGGAGATGTGGACACCCCAAACGTGGAGAATGTGGGACAACCCCCTCTCTCCGCGCTGCTGCCACACTTCGCCCCCTCTCCCCCCCCCATTAACACACAGCTTCTACTCTCCCGCCTCCCAAACTGCCTATCCCCCCCTCCCCTGCACACAACACGCCTATTTAATCCACCGAGATGAAGACTGTTGAAGCCGCACACTTTCTCCCCCCACCACACCTAAAAACACGACACACCTGAAACGCCCCCCCCCACACTTCCACACACAACACACACCCCCCTCCACAAAATTGGGTCGCAGAGGCTCGCCCCAGGCGCTGCGCTGGGAGATGGGCCAGCCACTCAGTCCCCCCCAACCCCCCATTAACACCCATTTTCTCGCCTTGGTGAGAAATCTCACCCACCCCCCTTCCTTATCCCCCCCATAAAACCCCAAGACCCCTCCTTGTATTTAAGCAGCTACCTGGGCTCATCACTGCATACTACAAACTGTGACAGTTTCTGTGTGAATATTTTTAACTGTGTTCGTGGTTCCTGTATTTATATTTATGTTTAGCACTGTAATGTTCCACGGTATAAAAGTGAATGGAGTTCTATAGCGGTAGAAAAGGGAGAAAAAGAGGGGAAAAAATAATTAAAAAAAGAAAAAAAAAGAAAGAAAAAGGGGAATCTCGTTGTTACACCCTCATGTATAAAGGTCATGTCCAGAGGACTATGCTGAGTATTTAATAAAAACCGAATCTTATTTTTCAAGTTTATAGAATGGCCTCTGAGCGTCAGTTGGAACCTTTCCTGTCGGTTAACAGCCTGCGAGAAAGTTCACTGATCTCCTCCTGTGTGTTGTCCCTAATATTCAGCCCCTCTTCTTCCCTCCCTCCTCACCTCTCCCGTTCCGAAATCAGCCGGAAAGATAAAGAAAAGGGGGGGATAAAAAAACCCCCAAACCCCATAGGAGAGGAGCGGTGGTGATTTGAGGATGGGGAGGGGGGGGAGAGGTTGGAAATACATTTTGCTTTGTCTCCTTGACTTCGTCTTGTTACTGTATTGTTCGGTGGCATCGGGAATCCATGCCTCACCTCTCGCTTCGTGATTAAAATGGATTTCCAAAGTTCAAAACAGTATATATTTCTTATTGCAACCTCCTCGGCCCGATGCCGGGTCAAAGGTTTGCGGATCCCTTTTTTTTTGCCTCCTCTCGTTCCGATCGTTCCTCTCAGCTCCCCCCCCCCCCCCCCCCCCCCTCCCCCCCCCCCCATTTAAACCCCCATCTCGACCCCATCAACCTTTCCCAGGGAGGTGGGGAGGGGGGGGACACACACACACGGCCACTTTTCTCCTCCAACTCATCCTTAGGAGAAGCGGAAACGCAACGAGACGAACGGCAGCGGATGGGACGCGGACAACGCAATGAGAAACCTTAAAAGAGAGAATAAAAACAACCCCGCTTTTCCTTTTTTTCTCCCTTCTTTTGTCAGCTCTCTCCTTATTTACTCGGCAATTCGCACCCAACCATGGTAACACTGCCCCGGAGCCGTTCAGTCCCCTTCAAGTATTCGCTTGTTGTCTCTCTTTTATTATGATCGTGTGTTTTATTGTATGAAACGCTCAGGATTCGGTGCGCAGCGACCACTGGCAAGCAAGGAAATAATCACAAAAATAAAGGGAAGAAAGGAAAAAAAAAGAAGAAATAATATCAAATAAAACCCCCCCCGGAGGATTTGGGGTTTTCTTTATTGCAGCCCATCTTTTGCTCGTCTCCAAGCTGGAATGTGCAGGCGGTGTTTGAAAGAGGAAAACAACAGCAGGAAAAAAAACCTCCCTTTAGAACGAAAAGAGAAGAAACGAAGAGCAGAAGGCGAAGGGAGAGACGTGAGAATGGAGCGGGGGGGGTGTTTTGGGTGTAAAGCAATCGGAATTTCCACCCACCTCCCCCTTCGAAAATAAAAAGGAGGTAAAAAAAAGAAGAGGCCAAAACAGACACCTCTCCATAGCGCACATCTCTAACTCAGCGTCTGCGGAGGGAAGGAACGCACCCGGCTCATTCTGCAGGCATTCTTAAGGCATTGGATGGATACGGAACACAGAGCAACGTGCTCGGATATGGAACGTGCAACCCCACAGCTCGGCGGGGTGGGGGTTCGCAATTGAGCCCCCCCCCCCTCGCTTCTTAACCCCCCCCCTCTTTAAGCACATACACCCACACAGCCCCTCTCGGAGCAGGAGCGCAGGAGGGAGGGCTGGAAACGGAGATTGGAAGGCATTTATTTCCCTCACCCTTTGAAGAGAGGGCTGAGCGAGCAGCCAGGCTCCTGCCAGCCATAAATTGCAGAGGGAAAGGTAACAGGAATGTAAACTTTGGCGCATTGGAGCTCCCCAACCCCCCCCCTCCCCATAACACCCCCCCCCCCCCCCCCCCCAACAACCTCGACCTAAAATCCCTCTGCAAACAACGCGAGGAAAGTGCTTCCTTCCAGCGAGGAGATCGATAAATAAACGGCAATTAAAAAAGGGGAAAAGAAATAAATAAATAAAATAAAACAGAGAGCAATAATTAAAGGAAAGATGCGGAGGGAATGCGGAGCTGCGAGGTCGCTTTCTTGCTTGTAACCCAGTTTATAACCCCCCCCCCTTCCCCAGTAATGTAGATACAGCCGGTAATAGGTGGAGGTGGTCACTGGGGGGGGGGAAGGGGAGGTGAAAGAGGTGCTTTGGGGGAGATAGATTTGATTATGAGGGAGAAAACAGGGAGAGAAATATATCCATCC
This sequence comes from Coturnix japonica, assembly GCF_001577835.2. Classification (NCBI taxonomy): domain Eukaryota; kingdom Metazoa; phylum Chordata; class Aves; order Galliformes; family Phasianidae; genus Coturnix; species Coturnix japonica. The sequence goes on along the minus strand of NW_015439867.1, from coordinate 104,815 downwards.
ACTAAGAGACCCCTTGAACTGCATCTGTATGCAGACATGGGGCTGGATGTATATATAGAAAGGGAAGGGGGGGTG
>NW_015439867.1:72394-103560 GCF_001577835.2 Coturnix japonica | reverse complement strand
ACGACTAAGGCATCAATTGCTCGTAAAACTGTCCACTAAAAGGCTTAGAGGCTATATACGCCCAAATTTATGACGGCATAATTGGATCATAGAAACAAAACGTGTATAAAAGGCAATATTCCATTTTTTTGGGGAAGGGGTGGGGGGGTTTAAAAATAACTCGAAATACACATGTTCTACCAGGGTGAGCTTTGGAATAAAGGAATGCCACCAGGAGCGAAGAGGAGGGAGGGCAGCAGGGACGGACCTTTCCCCTTTACCTTGCCAGGGTTGAGGGGAAAGAAAGGAGAGATCCCGCACTAAGAGATATCCGCTCCTTTGTACACTTCCTTATTGTTTGAGGGGAAACAGGTTGAGAGCTGGCTCATCTGCATGTGCTTGATGGGCGACTTAGGGAGGGAGGGAGGAAGGAGAGAAGGGAGGAAAGGAGGGAAGAGGGAAGAAGGAAGGAGGGAAGGAAGGAGAGAAGGGAGGAAGGGATGAAGGAGAGAAGGGAGGAGGGAAGAAAGGAAGGAAGGAGAGAAGGAGAGAAGGAAGGAAGGGATGAAGGAGAGAAGGAGAGAAGGAGAGAAGGAAGGAAGGGATGAAGGAAGGAAGGGATGAAGGAGAGAAGGGAGGAAAGAAGGAAGGAGAGAAGAAAGGAAGGGGAGGAAGGAAGGAAAGAAGAGAGGAAGGAAAGAAGGAAGGAAGGAGAGAAGGAAGGAGAGAAGGAAGGAGAGAAGGAAGGAAGGAATGGAGGAAAAAAGGAAGGGGGGAAGGAGAGAAGAAAGAAAGGGAGGAAAAAAGGAAGGGAAGGAGGAAGTAAGGAATGAAGGGAGCACTTGGAGGTGTTGGGGATGAAGGATTTCAAGCTCCTGCTCTCCCACTGTGTCAAACCCCGGCGCCCCAGCAAACTTCTGTGCTGTTCTTATGTTTGTACCCTTCGTTTTATCCCCTTAAAATATATAAATCATAATAAAAATATATTTGAAAGAAAAACCAGTTCGGTTTTGTTGTTGTTTGTTTGTTTTTTTCACGTGATGTTTTGCGTTTTCTAGAAACGGATGGCAAACGGTCCCGGACCAGCTATACCCGCTATCAAACTCTGGAACTGGAGAAAGAATTCCATTTTAATAGATATCTCACCCGGCGGAGGCGCATTGAGATCGCTAACAACCTGTGCTTGAACGAGAGACAGATCAAAATCTGGTTTCAAAACCGGAGGATGAAGTGGAAGAAAGATTCCAAGTTGAAAAGCAAAGAGGCTCTTTAGGGCTTTGGCTGGAGGTGGGGGTCCCGCTCTGTAAGCTGCAATGGGGAACACTCTGATTTCGGGGTTGGGAGGGAGGGGGATGTTGTATGGCCGCAGGTCCGTACCCTCTCCGACCCGTCAGACAAAGGAGAGCTCTTATTAGCGATGCAAAAAGCCGCTCTTAGCTTCACGCAGAAATGTAGTGTTTCGCTCTTTAGGTTGTTAATAAGTGTCCGAACCTGTGCGCTCTGTTATAGGGGGAGGGGGGTGGGGGGAATCGCCTTGAGGTTGCTTGGAAAAAATGCTTAAAAAGAGACGGGGTGGGGGGTGGGGGATGGAAAAAAGCAACTCAAAAATACACACATACACACACACTGAAAAAAAAGAGGGTTTAAAAGAGGTCCGCGTTGCTGTTGGTGTCTGAAAATCGCTCTGAAAATGGCGAAACGGCTCTTAAAACTAGAGAAAGCGCTCTGAAAATCGCGATGTTTGTAGTTGGGGGGCCGGGAGGGGGTTGTGGGGTAATATATATAATATATATATATATATATAAAATGATAATAATAATAATAAACACGAGAGCTGTTGAAGAAAGGACAAAAAGCCCAACGCCGAGCTGCTGCCCCGGCCTCCTGCTCGCCCTTCTATGGGGACGAAGCGGCCGGGCTGTGCTATGGGGAGTACATGGGGGGGGGGGGGTGAGAGCCCCCATCTGCCCTCTAGGCTCAGGACCCCCCCCCCGCTCCTCCTGCAGTCGGGTGGGACTCATCCCAACGGCGCAGTCCCGCACTTGTCCCCAAATCCCGCAGAGCCCCCGCATTGGGCCGGGGTGGGGGGCTGTGTATGTGTGTGTATGTTGGGAGGGGGGGGGGCTGTGTCCCCGCTTGTTGGGTGGGCGGGCTCGAAGAGAACGGCTGTCACCTTCCCCCTCTCGTCTTCACGGCTCATTCGCATATCATCCACCAACAAAGACCCACGCGACACATCCGCGCCCACCCCTCGCATCCCGACCCCACTACACCCCACGAACATCCACACCCCCACGGGCAGCCCACGCTTGCCGGGCTCATCTCCACCTGGGTGGTCTTCATGGCGGAGGGGCAACCTCGGGCGGCGGGCGGGGGGCGCACCGCGCCAACCACTCGCACTCTGCGTACATTCCCACCTCTGGTATCATTATTCTCGCTACACGCGTCATGAATGTGAATTTGCTAAAACGCTGAGATATCTATTAAAAAAAAAAACAAAGAAAAAAAGAAGGAAAAAAGACCCCGCCTCCTCCTCCCCCCCTCCCCCCCCCTCTTCTGCGCTCCGGTCCGTACATCTTTTGTCTTAAATTCGCTCCCTTCTCTTTTTGTTGCCCCCTTTTAAATCCGCGTTGATTTACGCGGAGCGTTTCGAGGCTCGGAAGGAAATGTCCGTTTCGTTGGCTGGAATCGACGGTACAGAAACCCCATAAGTTGGATTGGGGGGGTTTGGGAGGGGGGGGGCGGTTAAAGGGGTCTCGGAGCGGCTCTCGGTTATTGCGGCCAAGTGTTGGTCTTGCTGTGTTTCGCTTTTCAGGATCGTCGTCGTATTAATTAATACTAATAGCAATTATCCGGGGAGCAGAGGGGAAGGGAGAGCTTTAGGGCAGAGTTTCCGTTCCCTCCCCCCCCCGCCTCATGAAATAGTCTGTATTGCTTCCTATTGCATGGTGGGGGGGGAAAGGAATGAGGGAAAATGCCCTTTTTTATACGTATTTTTGGGGTGATTTTCCCTCAGTCCGGGCCTTTCTCTGTGTGCTCCCTGCATCCTTCGTGGCCCAGCTCCGATTTGTTTTCCTCCCCCCAGACCCCAGGCCGGTGTCCTCGGCTGGCAGATGGCATTTTGATAAGGATATCGGTTTAACGAGACCCCTCTCTCGTCCTCCTTCCCTTTCACAGCCGGGGAGGGCGAATTTCACCCCCCCTTTCACCCCCAAAGCCTCACATTACCTGCAGGAGTGGCTCGGCTAAAAGGTGCCAGCCCTGGAGGTGATGTGAGGGGGGGGTTGAGATGCTGGTGAGGGACCCCCTGCTCTGCTGCACCCCCTTCCCTCACTTCATCCATGAGGATTCAGTGTTGGGTCCTGTGAGCTGAACCCCCTCAATGCTCTGTGCTGGGCCCAGGACTGATATGGGGCAGCTCTCTTCAGCCTCTCCCCACCTCTCTTTCCCCCGGAACACCTTGATTTTATTATTATTATCGGCTTTCTTACCCCCCCCCCCATCCTCCTCCCCAATCTCTATCTTGTTTCGATACCGTCTGTGGGTCTAATGGGGAACACATGGGCTGGAAAGCACTAGGGCTGACACTGAGCTCCATATGGGTCTTCTCCCCACTGCAGCCATATGGCACCGGCGAGGGGCTGATAAAATGTTTGGGTAGGGTCGTTCTAAACGCTCCCCCCTCCCCCATATCCCCACCTCGACGGCCTACGAACCCTATAGAGGTGCACGCATACGTCCATACGTCTGCCCATCTATTTGCATAGGGCTCTACCTATATCACACACACACAAACACACACTCAGAGGTCACTCCTCCTCCTCTGGGCTATTTACAGGAGAAACAAATGCTGGCAGAAGCCAATAAGCTCCATAAAACTTTATAGGATTTCCTTTACACATCGGAAACAATGGAACCATTTCCTGAACCTCCAAACAAAAGTTCTTTCCAAGCAGAAGCTCCGGACGCCTTTCCGGGTACAATTAGTGCCCAAGTGGGGAACCTCGAGCAATTAAAGCTGCCGTCTTTTATGGGGCTGAACGCATTTATGATTCCTGGACGTTGAACTGGGGTCCTTTGGAGACGTGTGACACACCAACACCCACCCAAACCCGGCGATATCTATTTTCCAACATCACAAAACCCCCCAATTTTTGGGTATTTTGGGGGAGGGAGAGGTATTGAATTTATTTCCCTCTATCCCAACTGTCGGCTCCCATCATTTTGGGGTGAAATACTGCGAATGAGAGCAATGATTTGAACCGGAGCCCTTTGGGGCTCCTGCTATGGGGCCCGGGGTGGCTGTAGGGCCGCTCGGAGCTGCTTCAATCAGTTCCTTTTCGCTTTTTATTTCTTCCCCATGCTGTGTAAATCTATTGCCGGGTTGTTGAGGCACAAAACCCTCTCGGCGTGTACTGGTAATTGCTCATTATTCCGTTCTATTTTCTCTTAAACAACGTATTTCCTTGGCTCTCCCCGGTATCATTGCGCCGTCTCGTGATTATTATTTGCATCCTGATTACATTTCACACTCTTTTCACCGAGCCCTTTTTTTTTCCCCCCCTCTCTCCCTCTTATTTCTTTTACCCCGTGAAGCTGTCAAGGCGTTTCGGCAAGGCGAGGGTTAAGCAGATGGGACACACGCGTGTTTTCTCTCATCATCATCACCACAAAAACACCCCAAATCCGAACCCTGACGCTGCCAACCCCATAATCTGCCCATCCTACCCCACGGAGAGTGATTCATTATCCTCTCATCCTGCCCTATGGAGATGGGGGGGGGGGCTCTATGGACAAGCTTTTGGGGGGCATTTCGCTGGAGGGGGGGAGTTTAGAGGGGGGTTTTGGGGGGGTGGGAGGTGTCTTAAAGAGCTTCTGCTTTGATTCCCCTTCTCGGCCCCCTTCCCAAAGACAAGAAGGTAATGGAAAAGCACTTACCTTTACCCGGCCATCCGTGTCACCCCCGTGGGAACTCAGAATGGCCCCAAAACCAAGCTCCATTTCTATATACGCATATATATATATATATACACACATACACATATATATATACATATATACACACACACCAATCCGGGATTTGTTAGAAAGAAAAACAAAACCAAAAGCCACAAACCACGCTCTATGAGTTTCACCGAGAACATGGCAACATTAGCAGAAAATACTCGGGGCTTTCGACGTGAAATTTACTAGTTTAAAACTTTTGAAGGTTATTTATGTGGATGGCCCGAAGCAAAAGCCCTGAGTGGCTCTCAGGGAGCACGTGATGTCATTAAACTAAGTTTTATGGTTTGGGGGAGCTGACAAACCCACAATATATTTACATCATATATAATCTTAACTGTCCACCACCGCAGCTGCTTAGAGCTGTTTAACGCCGGGACAGCGGGACGGCCGCTTAGTGCGGAGCTCGGCGCTGCGCAGCGCGGACCCCCGACGACCCCCGTAAGTTTCCTTCTGCTTTTCGTTCCCTTTCTTCCCTTCCATCCCCCCCCACCATCGTTCTCCTCCTTTAAGCCCTTTTCGCCTTTTCTTACTGCCGTTATTCCTTTTGCCCGTCGTTCGGTGACCCCTTTTTAATAGGGTTGGCAAAGGGGGTGTTGATGGAAGGGGGAAGGTTGGAATGAGGTTTGGGGTCTTATCTAAGCCCCGATCCCCTCCCAGCCTCCCTTATCTCTATAAGGCCGTGTAGGTCCCTATGTCCCCGTCCCCCCCCCCCAACCTCGGGGCTAAACATGAGGTGTGCGCATCCCTAAGTTCCCACCCCACCCCCGAGCTGAATATTCGGGGTATTTATTGACACCCGTGAGGTTGTTTTGGTTCGATTAATGACGATTATCGTTATTTTATCGTATCGGTAAAGTCCGGTTTTGCAAAGAAAGGACGGTAAATGGGGTGTGTGTGTGTGTGTGTGTAAATGTAGATAATAATACTACCACGAAAACAATCAACACTTCCCAAGTGCATGCGCAGAGGAGGAGGGTCGGGGTGAAGCACCCGTGGGGTGGGGGGGATCCTGGGGGGTGTCCCGGCTGAGCAGCAGCCCTGTGTATCCCCCCCCCCCCCCCCTCTTTGGAAGCGGCTGCCACCCAGTATAGAGCTGGGGGAATCCCTTGTGGGGGGAAGGGATGCATGGGGAAGGCCTGGGATCCCCCCCCCCCCAACCAGGGGGTCCTCTCTGGGACTAAACTTCCAGAGGAACCTTAGAATGAAGGGGGGGAGATGTGGCTTTACACCCCCTCTACCCCTACCCTGAGAAGATCCGGTCCTATATGGCACAATAGGGGCACCCTACTGTTATTTTCAGTGGGAACTTTGGGTGCTGGGGGGGACAATGCTCGGCTTTGTGTGCCCCCCCCCCTCGTCCTACACCCCCTCTGCTAAGCCCCATCTTCCTGCTGTCCACCCAGGCCCAAAGCCTGACACTGAGAGGGGCAGCTGCTCTTATATTTTTTGGGGGGTGGGGGCATGTTTAGTGTGTGCTGGGGGGGGGCTTCACGTTCGGGGGGGGCTGCATGTTCCCATTAGGATGTGTGAGCTGTCTGGGAATGCAAACAGACCCATGAGGCCTTATTGTGTGTGGGGGGGGGTTGATATGCCTGCAGCAGGACCCCCCCCCCATAAGGCATGCAGTGGCACTGGTGGGGACCCTTATGTGACACCAGGACAAGGAGCCCAGCACCAAAGGGGGGTCCAATGGGGGGGGCTTTAAGGCTCTTTAAAGGGGGTGAAGGGGAAGCAGGGAAGTGTTTTCACGTGCACACCCACCCACCCAGGCCCAGTTACACGCATGCGTGCACACGTGTGCAAACACCACCACCTGCACACGTGCACGGAGCCTTGCACGCCCACAAACATCCCCATGTGTGTGTGTGCAACGTCCCTCACTATAAAAGTGTTCCATTCCTCCCCCAGGAAAAGCCCTTTACCTGCGTTTATGGAGCTGTGGGTTCTATGGGGCTCTATAGGGTACTGAGGGTCTCCATGGGGCTCTTTAGGGCTCTGTAGGGTTTTATGGATCTCTATGAGGCTCTGTGGGGCTCTATAGGGTTTTATGGGTCTCTATGAAGCTCTATAGGGCCTTGTAGGTCTCTTTTGGGCTCTACCGGAGCTCTATGGGGCTCTTTAGGGCTTTATGGGGCTCTATAGGGTTTTATGGAGCTCTACGGAGCTCTGTGGGACTCTATAGGGCTCTCCTATAGGGCTCCATCCCTGGGGGCAGATGATATTACCCTGAGGATATGCCCCGAAATGCTACAACCATAAAAAATAATTAAAATAGGAACACTTGTATTTCTTCCTCCCCCCCACTTTCCCCTTCCCCCAATGCTCTGAGCAATGTAATGTCCCCAGGGGGGTGGGACAAGGACACTGCCCTCCCCCCCCCCCTCCAACCTGGGGGTCGCTGGGCTCTCAGTGCCCATTTCTCACCCCATAAGAAAGGTGTGGGTCCTTCCCCCCCCCATTCCAAACCGAGATACTGGGGGTGTTATGGGGCTGGGAAGGGGACGAGGCTGAAAAGTGAAGCTATGCCCAACTTCTCTTCCTGGCTGTTCATAGACAGAAGGGATGCTATTAATAATAATATATTAATGTATATATTAAGAACAATTCATCCCATTAAAGGCAGCCCCGTGTGTGGCTCAGGAGCTCTGAACTGGGGGGTTCCCCCCTCCCCAAACCACGAAAACCCCATAAAAACCAGAGTTAACAGCACCTGGGAGCATCCCAGGGGGACCTGGGTGGGGGGGGACCTTTTAGGGACCTTATAGGGGCAATGAAGGGGGTGAGGGGTAAATGGGGGGGTCCGGAGGAGCGAAGTTTGGGCGTCCGATGTGAAAGTTGGTCTCTGCTTTTCTCCTTTCGCGTCTCTTCCGTCCTATATTGGGGTTGGGGAGGGGGAGGCGAGGTTCGTGCGGGTTCGTTGCGATTCGTTGGGTTCGGGTGTGAACGCAGAACAAGAGAACCGCCTCCGGGTCCAATCGGCCTCCAAACATATCCATGGGGGGGGGGGGGGGTCGAAGGGGGTTTCTCCCACCGCCAACGAAGTCTCTTTCTGAGTGATGGAAGGGAAAAATAAGCCCAAAATAACGGCTGGAGAGGAAGGGCTGAGGGTGTGCACCAATGGGGTGTTATGTTTGGGGGGGGGGGGGGCAGTATGAAGACGTCTGTCCCCCGAAGGGGGGAGAAGAGGGGCTGACCCCCACCCCCCCATCAGTGCGGAGCGGCCGAGGGTTGAACGGTTCTGATTTACGATCTGCTCCTTTCGGTTCTATAAAACGAAGGTTTGATCCGGGATTTCCAGGCCGGGAGTTGAATTGCGAGTTCGTTTCTCTTCTCTTTTTATTTGGGGTTGGGGGGGTTGCATCAATTTTCTCTCTTCCTTGGCCAAAACGGCGACTGGGACCCCCCCGTGCCTCCCTCCCCTTCACATTAGAAGGCAAACAGACACACAACACGATCTCCTTTCGCCCACTATCCTCTCTTTTCTCCCTCTTCCATCCCCAAATCCTTTCTTCCATCCAAGCAAGGAAAAAAAAAGAAGGGTCGGTGGGATGGGGAGCGGGGTGCAAAACCGGTTGAACAAATCGAGTCATTTTTAAGTGCAATCCCTTCTATAATACGCTCAGTGTGTGATATGGGGCAGGTTGATGTCGGGAATCCGTTTGTGTGTCACAACCCCATTACGGTGGGCCGCCCCAACGTGGCGGCTCACCGAGGCTTAAGTAAACAGCCCCGGAGATACGGAAATGTTTCCTCGGCTCTCGGACGGGGGGTTTCTTTCTTTGATTTCTCTTCTTCGCAGCGGTAAAATTAATGCAGAGGGGAAAACAAAGGCGGCCTCCGCGTGACCTCGGGCTTCATTGGAAGTGCGACTATCGGAGTGACTTCCTACAAGCCGAGTATCGCTGTTGGCCGCTGCGGGCGTGGATTAACTTCAGCTGCACCACGAACGGATAAAGGGAGGGATTCAGCCATGACAGAAATTTACACGAGTTTTATTTCCAATTTTGCTTTTCTTCTCTCCTCTGATCCTCGGCGAAATGCTTGAATTTCTTTCTGGTTTTGTGGTTCCCCCCCCACCCCCCCCCCCCCCTTTCTGTTTTCCTTTTCTTTCTTACTCCGGTTTTATTTCCTTTTTCTCCTTTCCTTCCTCCTTTCGCTTTCCTTTCGCTTTCCTTTCCTTTTCCTTTCCTTTCCTTTCCTTTCCTTTTTTGTTTTCCTTTCCTTCCTGTTCCTTTCCTTTTCCTTTCTTTCCTTTCCTTCTCCTTTCCTTCCTTTCCTTTCCTTTCCTTTCCTTTTCCTTTCCTTTCTCCTGTTCCTGTCCTCTTCTTATCCTTTTCCTTTTCCCTCTCTTCTCACTTTCCTTCTTTCCCCTCGCTTAACATTCAATCTCTTTCCTTTCCCCCCTCCCTCTTCTTTTCTCTCCTCTCCCTCTCCCCATCTTTCCCCCATTCCCCTTTTCTCTCTTCTTCTTCCTCACATTCTTCCTCTATTGTTTCTCTCCTCTCTCCATCTCACCCTCCTTCCTCTCCCTTCCCTCCCCCCCATTTCCCTCACCCAATCCTCCCCCCTAAATTCCCCCTTTCCCACCCCAATCTATGGGTTCCCCCCTCATCCCTTCTGCTTCTTTTCTGTCCCACCCCAAAGCACTTTACCCCATTCCCCCACCCCTCCTTTTCCTCCTCATTATCCCATTCCTCTCATCATTTTAAGGCCTCGCCCCATGACCTTCGTGGGGGACACAGCTTAAGGGTGTGTGTGGGGGGGGGGCACACGTCCTGCTTTGGGATGCGAGGAGGAAAACTCCCTCTAACCCTCAATTAGGCTGATGGGTCTCTGTAATTAACAAGGACGTAGCTCGCTTTCCCCCCCCCCTCCTCCCCCATACCCCTTTTCTGTGGCAGCCATCACCCATAAGAACCTCAGCCCCCCCCACTCCCCCATCAAAAGAAATGGATCCTAAGCAAATCCCCAATAAGGCATTTTGGGGACAATTTACCTAAAGCCATTTTTTTGGGGGGGGAAACGTGCAAAAAAATCGCTATTTTGTCCTCCAAGTAACCCCGTTTGCCCCGTTTTGTGGGTGCAGTTGTGGTTCTGAGCCCCCCCTCCTCCCCATTTTCCCTTTCTGTTTTCCTCTCTTGAATGATGGGGGTCCCATCCATCTGCTTTATAGGTGAGGGATGTGCTGAGATTGCAGGGCTCTGGTTTTGGGGACCCTTAAACCCCCCCCCCCACCTTTCGTACCCTCTTTGGGGCCGTTGAAAGGCGACAGAACAGAACCCAAATCCCCTTTTTTCTTTTGGCTCTTCTCCTTTACCTGGAGGGAGAAGGGAACGGGGAAATATTTACCTGCAGACTCGAGCTGACACTTTACATCTGTGCCCGCTCCTCTCCGCTCTCTTGCCTCTGTCGGAATTCATTTCCCCCCCGTCTCGCTGCGGGGAAATGGAGAGCTCTGCAAGGAGCCGCGGATCGCAGGGTCACGCGTGAGGGGAGAAGCGGGGGGTGAACGAACCGATCCGTCACGGGGGGGGGGGGCTTCTCTCATCCCCAACCCTTCGCTCACCCCGATCTCTTCGGAGCTGGGGTTGAAAGCTGTATTACAAAGGGGGGGCAGTGCCCCTTTCTGTCCCATTTGTGTGTGTTGGGGGCTGCGTCCCCTCCTGTTTCCATCCTAGCACCGTAAAAACAAGCCCGGCTCACCTTTCCCATTAAACGGGGGGTACTTGTAGGGGGGGGGGAAAGGGGTTTTTACCCCCTACAACGGCCCAGCAGAGCGAAGCGGAGGTGGAAGATGGGAGGGGGGGGCTCGATTTTTTTGTTGGTCTTTTTTTTTCCTACACAGGATGCGATTTCTTATCAGGTCGGGATTGATGCTGGCGGCCTGGTTCTGTACATCATCCCCGCGGCTCCTCTTGTTCCAACGAGGCTCCTCTTTTTTTTCTTGCCGGCGGGGTTGTGAATGATGGCTCCTGCCGCTCCCCACGCCGCCAGAATCCTAATAGCCCCCGGGTTTGAAGCGGGGGGGGGGAACAGTGATAGGGACCTCATTCACCCCCAGCATCTTTTAGGGTGACCCCTCCAAACAGGGGGCCAAGCCCCTTTTTGACACCCCCCCTAATAAGACGGTGCTGGAGGCTCGGAAAGGCACGAAACGTTTTATTAAAAGGTTTTGATGGATTCGCCGTGGGGATTAACTAAGATAATAGTTTATTGCGCTGCGAAAAGATTAAACTGAAACGCACTCTGGTGAACGAAAAAATAATAATAATAATAATATCTATCTGTCTATAAATAAGAGTCGGAAGGAGCGGGGGGAGCCGTCGGCAGCTTTGGATCTGTGGGTTCTGCTTAATGGGGGGGGGTTCGGGCCCTTCTCCTTCTGATTGCGGTTCTTATAAAGGTTTAAGAGTCCGGGATGTGGGTTGGGTGGACGATGGGGGTCCCCGTCTCTCTCCCCCCTCCCCACCCCCTTCGCCCCATCCCGGGGTCTGGGGGCTATAAGTGTGTCGTCCCCCCCCCCCCCCCTTTCCGCACGTGTGAGCGGAGCTGAGCGCATCTGTGCCCCTCTGTGCAACCCGGCAGCGTGTTGTCGTGTCGGATTTAAGAGCGTGTTTACACAGCTCGGAGACTTCGAAACACGGCCCCGAAAAGGCGATAAAACGCTCCCTTAAATCATCCTACCCTTGATCCCCGCCGCTTCCCCCCATTCCCTGCAGGCCGGAGGGGGGGGGAATCCTGGGGATCTTGCCCCTTCCAATGTGCCCTGCCTCGGGCCCCCCTCCCGTCCGCACCCCTTCCATCCAAACCCCCATATCCTTTCCCCGTCCCCCGTCCTGCAAACCCACCCGCATAGGTTGTTCCCCCGTAATTAGAAGGGGGACCCAGGAAAGGGGATGGGGGGGGGAGGGGGGGGATCCTTTAGGGAGAGAATCGCCTCGCGGGGCCCCTCCGGAACAAACCAAAAGGGAAAAATTGGTTTTTTATTTACTAGCTCTTTTTCCTTTTTCTCTTTTGTATTCTTTTCCTTTTTTATGTTTTATTTTTTTTTCTTCGTATTTCTCCGTTTTTCTTTCTTTTCTTTATTTTCCTTTTATTCCTTTATTTCCCTTTAATATTTTTTTTCCCTTTTTTTCATTTTTTTTTTTTTTTTTTTTTTTTCCCTTTTTCTTCTTCATTATTCTTTCAAATCATTTTTTTCTTTCTCTTCTCCTTCCTTCATCTTTCTCTTTTCCCTCTTCTCTTCTCATTCTCTTTCCTCGCTTCCCTCATTTCTCTCTCTTTCCTCGTCTCTTCTCTTTTCTCTTTCCCTTTCTCTTCCCTTTCTCTTCCCTTTCTCTTCCCTTTCTCTTCCCTTTCTCTTCCCTTTCTCTTCCCTTTCTCTCTTCTTCTTTCTCTTCTCTTCTCTTTCTCTTACTCTTCTCTTTCTTTCTCTTCTCTTCTTCTTCTCTTTTTCTCTCTCTCTTCTCTCCTCCCTTCTCTTCTCTTCCCTCCTTCTTCTTTCCTCCCTTCCTCTTCTCTTCTCTTCCTCCTCTTCTCTTCTCTTCTCCTCTTCTCCTTCCTTCTCCTCTCCTCTCCCTCCTCTTCTCCTCTCCCTCTCTCTCCCTCTCACTTCTCCCTCTCCCTCTCCTCTCCTCCTCCTCTCCTCTCCTCTCCTCTCCTCTCCTCTCCTCCTCTCCTCTTCACTCTCCCTCCTCTCCCTCTTTCCTCTCCTCTCCTCTCCTCTTCTCCTCCCTTCTTCCCCTCTCCCTCCTCCCTCCTCCTCCCTCTCCTCTCCTCTCCCTCTCCCTCCTCTTCCTCCTCCTCATCCCTCTCCTCTCCCTCTCCTCTCCTCTCCTCTCCTCTTCCCCTCTCTCCCTCTCCTCTCCTTCTCCCTCTCCTTCCCTCCTCTCCTCCCTCCTCCTCTCCTCTCCTCTCCTCTCCTCTCTCCCCTTTTCTTCTTAATTCCCTTTTAAATTCCCTTTTATCTATCTATCTATCTATCTATCTATCTATCTATCTATCTATCTATCTACCTACCTATCCACCTATCTACATCCCTACCAATCCATTTATTTCTATGCCTTTTCCCTATAAATAAGGCCCTCAGGTGCTGTCCCGAGGGTCACCCACCACCCTATGGGACACTGAATCACCCACGGGTGTCCCGATGACCCCACCGCAGCTCGGGGCTTTTTCTGTCATATCATTTCAGTTTATTTCCCTTCCTTTAGCTATTTTTCCCCATTCTCTTCCCCCCCCCCCCATTTTGCCCCCCTAACCCCTCACCGGGGCCGGCTGAACTTTCAGCGCTGGGTTAAGGGCTGATTCCCATCTCCTGTCCATTACCCAAAGAAACTTTTACCCCCCCGAATCCCAGATCGTTCCGGGCGTTATCGGAGCTCTGAAGTGCGTTGTAAACACGGAATGGGGGCTGGGGGGGATGGGTGGGGGGGGGGGGGGGGGGGGGGGGGGGAAGGAAGAGGGATGCATAGGACCCCCCCTGCTTTAATTCAACCCCCAATGTCGCTACAAAACGAAGCGTAGGGCCTTGGTGAGAGCGAATATGGAACAAAAAGAAGCCCAACGCAGAGCTCGGGTTCGATAACACGAAGGAAAGGGATTGATACGGAAGGGTGAGAGGATGGAGATGGGGGGTTTGGTGCTGAGATCCCACTGTGGGGGGGTAGGAAAGAGGGGGGGAGGGGGGTTCGGTTCGCTGCGACACAAAGGAGAACCGCAGCCCCGTTGGAAGAACAGGGAGATCGGAAGGGGTTGGGATGAGAGATGAGCAGCTGCTGTGGTTTGTTTGGAACGGATCGTGATGAGGAATAAGGGAAAGATGGAATTAAGGGGAGATACTGGGGGAAAAAGGAAGAAATTGGGGGGGAAATGGGGAAATAATGAAGAAATTGGGGGGAAATGGGGAAAAAAAGAAGGAATTGGGGGAAGAAATGAAGCTAAAATGGAGAGAATGGGGGAAAAAAAGGAGGAAATTGGGGAAGGAGAAATTGGGGGAAAAAAGAAATCGGGAATAAAAGAAAAATGGGGATAGATAGGAATAAAATGGGAAAAAATGGGGGAAAATGGGGAAAAAAAAGGAGAAAAAATAGGGGAAAATGGGGAAAGGGGAGAAAAAATAGGGGAAAAAAGGGGGAAAAACTGGGAAAAATTGAGAAAAACAAGGGATAAATAGGAAAAAGAAGGGAAAAAAGGAAAAAAAAGGGGAAAAATGAGAAAAAAAGGGAAAAAAGGGAAAAATGGGGAAAAGGGAGAAAAAGGAGAAAATGGGGGGAAAAAGAGAAAAAAATGGGAAAAATAAGGGAAAGATGGGGGAAAAAAAGGAGAAAAAGAATGGGAAAATGGGGTAAAAAGAGAAAAAATGGAAAAAATAAGGGGAAAACGGGGGAAAAAAAGGTGTTTTCTACCCAAAAAGTTCCACTTCCGCAGTGCTGAGGGCCGAACCCCCCCCCCCATAAAACAGAGGAGATTCATAGACCCCCCCTCAATGTGCTCACAGCGATCCCCACTCATAGTGGATTTAGGGCTGGATTTTATGTTAACCTTTTATTCCTCCCCCCACCTTTTTAGGGTTGGGGGGTGTAAAGAGAGAATAAAAAGGGGGTAGAATAAAATCAAACCCCCCCCCCAAGACCGAAAGCAACCCCAACAGCCACCAATTTTCAGCCGGCATCAAAATGAAACATCAAATTAGTTTGCCTCTGGGCTTCATTTTTCCCCTTCTACATTATAAGTAGTTATTGAACTCGCTAGAAGATCTAAAGGCCATTTGTGAGGAGAGAAATTTCAATGGAGTTCCCCCATCAATAACTCCTTGGCAGTGACCTATTGGATCAAGTCAAACAGTTGAGGTGAAATTCAGGTCACGCTGTCTAACCGATATGAAAATGCGCCCCACTTCTTTAAAAAGCCACTTTCAGCCAGATTTGTAGGGAAAATTGAATCCCTTTAAGGGGAGGGGGTGGGTTAGAAAGGGGGGTGGGCTGGGAGGGAGGGGGGGGGGCTGGAAGGGAGAGGGGGGGTTGGAAAGGGAGGGGGGGGATGGAGGAGAAGCTTTGCATCTTATCCCCCCCCCATTTTCGATCCATGAAGGGGGGGTGGTGGTTGATATTGGAAAAGCGAAGGGCAAATATTTACCTTATTGGAGAGGAAAAGAACGCGTTGGGATGGGTAAGAAGTGGGGGGGGGGGGGGGGAGGATTGAGGTGTGTGTGTGTGTGTGAGGGGGGGGCTTTGCTTATTAAAATCGTTTTAGGCGATTCGTTGCTTTGGATGACAGCAGATCCGACGGGTTGGGAGAGGGGGGGGGGTTAAAATCAATTAAACATTAGCATCTCGCTTTGCATCAATGCGAAGGGGAGGGGGAGAGAAAAGTGCCCCCCCCCCCCCCCTTCCCACCTCGCTTCTCACTCATCAGTTGCTATTTATGCGAAGGGGGGGGGGGGATTAATGCAGAGTTAATTAAGCCGCTTGCGTATGCGGAGCCCGAAAATTAATAGTAATAACAACAATAAGAAGAAGAATAGAGGAGTGGAAAGAGATTGGGGGTTCCCCCCACCCACTAAACCCCCCCTAAACCCCCCCAAACCACCCCTAGCCCCCTCCCCAACCCCCCCCTTTCTCATTGTAGGGGTCTGAGCGCTCCGTCAGCGCCTCTTAAGGCACCAAAGTCCCATCCGCACCTCGAGGCGTGGGGGGGGTGGTTGGTTGTATGGGGTTGGGGGGGGGTCGTCGGTGCCCCCTTGGAGCGCAAAGCGGCGGCATCGCGCAGGTTACCGTGCGGTCACAGCGCAGCACAAAGCGCGGCGGGGACAAAGCGGGTTGATTTTTCTTCTTGGAGGGACACAGAGGGGCTTTTGTGCTTCAAAACGGCCCCGAGACGGTGGAGGAGAAAGCGGGGAGGTGAAGGGAAACACGGAGAGGCCGGGAAAGGCGGATTATTATTAATATTATCAATTATTATTATTATTATTAAATTCATTTTGAATTCTTAACTTTTTTTCCCTTCTTCCCGTATAAATTTTATTCATTTTCTTTTTATTTTTTCCCCTTTCCTTCATTATTTCCCCCTTTTTTCCCTCTATTTTTTCCCTTTTATTTCATTCTTTCCTCCTTATCACTTTTTCCTCCCTTCTCTTTTCCCATCCATCCCTTTTTCCTTCCTCTTTTCCCATCCTTTCCTTTTTCCTTTTTCCTTCTTCCCTTTCCCCATTTCCCCCCACTTTTCCTTTATTTTCCCCCATTCTTTCCCTTTTTCCTTCCTTCATATTTTCCCTCTTCTCCCACCTTTCCCCCCCCCATTCCTTTCATTTCCCCCCTTTATTTCCCTTATTTTAAAACCCATTTTTTCCTATTTTCCAACATTTTTTCCCCTTTTTAATTCACTTCCAAAACTTCCTCAAATCCCCTTAAAAACTCCTTTATTATTCTTAAATCCTTTTTTTTCTCCCCTATTTTTCCAACCCCTTTTTATTTCCTTATATCCTCATTTTATTCCCTCATTCTCCTCCCTCCATATTTTATCATTTCCCCCCCATTTTAAACATACATTTATTTTAACTTTTCATTTTCCCATCATTTAATTTATTTACTTATTTAATTAAAAGGATTATTTTCCCTTTTCCTCTTTAATTACTGCCCCCTCCCCGTCTTACCCTCCTCACTTTTCCTCCTTGCGATCCCTTTTTTCCTATTTTATCCTTTTTCTTTCTTTTTTAAACCACCCAATTTTAATTCTTTGCCCCTAAATCCCGAAAACCTCTTTAATTATTCCTTTTAATCCATTTACATCGCCGTTTCGATCACCTTTTCCCATCACTATTCACGTATACATAACACAGATACACTCGCGGCCGAAGCGCTGCGCTCTCGGTTTGTGACCCCCACGAAGTGCCCTGGAGGGGGGGGGGGGTGACAGGAGGGATGGAACAGAGCGGTGGGAGGCGGCGGTGCGGACAAAAGGAGCATTTTGGTGTACAACGGATCCTCACGCAGCCCCCCCAGGACTCATTTCACAGAGTTGGGGGGGGGGAAATACCAAGGGAAGGGGGGTGGAAGTGTTAAATAAACTCAGATTCTTCCAATGTTTCAACAAGAGGCCAAAAGACGATAGGAAAGGAGGGGGGGGGGGGGAAGAGAAAGAGGATTTTTGGTACACATCAACACCAAATTTTAACCCCCCCCTCTGTACATACAGCACTCCAAAACCCATAGAGGTTGGGTGGGTGGGAAGCGATGGGGATGTCGGGGGGGGGGTATTGCCCCTCTCGGCGTCCAGAGCCGCTCAATTTGGGGTTGGGGTGTATTTATGTGTATGGGGGGAGGGGGGGGGGTGACCTTCAATCCGCTCATTCTGCAGCTCGTTGAGTTGATTTTCCCCTTCTAAGCACCCCCCCCAACACGACCCCCCCCCTCATCGTTATCCCAACAACCTGTGGCTGTTTCTTCACTCTCATTGTAAACCACATATTCGGGGGAGGGGTGATGGAAGGTGAAGGGGGGGGGGGGCGATGGGGAGAAGGGGGGGTAGGGTAGAAATTACTTTATTAACTCTCCATCTTTATTCAATATCCCCTCAG
This sequence comes from Coturnix japonica, assembly GCF_001577835.2. NCBI lineage: Eukaryota > Metazoa > Chordata > Aves > Galliformes > Phasianidae > Coturnix > Coturnix japonica. Next base: position 85,997 of record NW_015439867.1, on the reverse strand, counting down.
CCTTGGGATAAAGTTGTTGAGTCCGTCTGAACCATAAATGTCAGAGGACCCGAGCCGGGCTGAAGTGAAGGAGGGAGGGAGGAATGAAGGATGGCCGGAGAGAAGGAATTTATTGGAGATATTTAAATCGATGGGGTTGTTTTTAGGGTTGGGGGGGGGGGTGGTCGTGGGGGGGGGGTTGTGGTTCCATTTCTATTCGTGGCTTCGTCCAATATAGCAGCTCTCACTTCCCAACTCCCCCCCCCCCCATTCAATCCCATTTCGTGTTCTGGAAGCTTTACCTGCTGTTTATGCCCCGAGTGGATTTACAACTTGAGGAAGGAACAGGCAGGCTGAGCAATTAACAAATCAATTAATAACACCCCCCCACCCCACCCCACCCCCAAATTCCCTTTCACCTTCTATAAACCCCACCATCAAAGCATCTCTATATCGAACTACAGACCCACACACTGGGGTAATGGGGGGCTCGGGAGCATCCTATACCTATAGGAACAGCAGAGCAGGTCCAGCAGAGGCCTCTGCTTCGTTCCTCAATGCAACCCCCACCCTGGGCCGTCTTGGGTGCCCCCCCGCCGCCCCAAAGCCCTCCCGTCCCCTATATGTACCCTGTAGAACCGAATTTGTGTGATATTCATATAGTCACAAATTCGTTTCTAGGGGAATATATGGGCGATGCCAGAGCCTTGGGAAGTTGCTCGTTTTTTTTCCTTTGATTCCCTTTAATTGCAGCGCCTCTAATTAAATCCTCAAATCCTGCTGATGTCATTTTAAAAGGTACTTATTCACGTGCAAAGCGGCGTGGTATTTTTTTTTTTTTTGCCTGGTTAAAAAATAAAACCCCAAATAAAATGGAACCCAATAAAAGGTGAAGCGATGATTGGGGCTGAGGGTGGGTAGGGGGGGGTAGGGGGGTGATGGGGGGAGGGGGAGGGGTGATAATAATCGGAATAAAATCCCATTATGACTTTTCATCTCCAGCAGAAGCAGCAGCCACCGCAAACACAACTCTCAGCCAAGAGCACAAAGAGCCCCGACCATTTCGCGGTGACTGATTTATGGCGTTTTACAACCCCATAAAAAGCTGTAACAACCAGCCAAAAGCCTTCGACACCGCTGGCACATTTAGTCTAATAAATAAAACATAAACAGTTAACTTTATGTGTCACTTTTATTGTTATCAAGTAAAATATGGCAATGCCCTGCGAGCGATGATTTTCAGCTATAATTGTTATCAAGCGCGAGGAGGGAATACCCCACCTCCTTCCTCTGCCCCTCTCTTTAGTGAGAACCATAGATAAACAGCTCTAATTGGGGGAGCTCCGACCCTCCCCAAATGTTCACATCCTCTCGTTGCTCCCTAACCTGCCCGGGGTTGACGCCTGGGAGCCATTTTTAAAGCATCTCTTATGGTTTTATCTCCCCCCCCCCCACTATCTCCCAACCAAACCCCCTCCCTCATCTTCCGACTCCTTCACCCTCGATTTAAAAGAGACCCCAAAGAGCTTCTCCCCTATGGAGGGCGAGCAGGTGAGCTCCCATCACGAGGGCAAAGCGGCTCCGGGCTGCTCACACGCGTGTGTTGCACACGAGTGGGTGTGGGGCTGTTCCCCCCCCATACACACGCATAGAGCCCCGTGTGTTCTCTATGGGCAAAGCAGTGCCCCCCGCATTGCCCCCCCCCCACGACACCCCACTCTGCTCCTAATCTGGGGAGCACGATGGGGTCTCCTGTTTTGTAATGGGGGTCCAGATAGGGGTTGGGGGTTGGGGGGAGTTGGGGGCTTCTCGTGTCCCTGAGGGTCTCTGGATCACAACGGAGACCCCAAACCCGGTGAGGTCCACACTCCCGCTCCTCCATCCCAGATCATTCGTGTACACAGCCCCCCCCCCCAAAAAAAAAGAGGAATAGGTGCTGGTGGGGGTTAAGCCGTTATACAGCTGAATGGAGGTGGATGGGATGTGGGGGTGGGGATAAACCCCCCCACCCTCAATGTCCCCATCGTGCCCTGTCCTCTCCTCGGAATGGAGGTGATGGACAGAGAGAGGGGGATGGGGGTGAAGGGGGTGGGGGCTGCATGACACACAAGTCGGGGGGCTGCGAGGTGGGATGGGGAGGCAGCTCCCTCACCCCAATGGGGGTCCCGTTGTTCATCCCTCCCCTCTATGGGGGAACACTCCGCTGCCCCCACCCCCCACCTCAATGGGGTCCTCCATTGTTCCCACACCCCACCCCCTCCCAACGGGGACCCCCAACGGGGCCACCCCGCATCTCCCCCCCTCAATAGGTCGCCCCTTCTCCCCGAGTGTCCCCTTATCCAACCTCCCCCCCCCCCCCCCTTCCCCCCCAATTCTCCCTCCCCCCAATTTAGGTGCATTTTGCAAAAGCTTTTGGTTCCTTATCCGGGGACTGGGCTGCCGGGTGTGATTGGCCGGGGGAGTCACATGGTGAAAGTAACTTTACGGGGTCGCCAGCTAGTAGGAGGGCTTTATGGAGCAGAAAAACGACAAAGCGAGAAAAATTATTTTCCACTCCAGAAATTAATGACCATGAGTTCGTATATGGTGGACTCTAACTACATCGATCCGAAATTTCCTCCATGCGAGGAATATTCGCAAAATAATTACATCCCAGATCACAGTCCGGAATATTATAACCGGACAAGGGAGTCAAGCTATCAACATCACCACCCGGAGCTGTACCCACTACCACGACCCTCCTCCTACCCCGACCGCCAGTTCAGCTGCGGTAGTATCCAACAAGCTCCGGGCAACCCGGCCGCGCACCAAAGGGGACACGGGCAAACTACAGGAGGCCAACAACACCTCTCAGAGAAAGCACAGCAGCTCTGCGAGCAGGCTGCTCTATCCACCACCACCACAACTACTCCTTCCCCAGCCCCTCCAGCCTGCAACCAGCCAAACCCCGAGCATCCTAACAGCACAGCATCCAAACAACCCATAGTGTATCCCTGGATGAAAAAAATCCACGTCAGTACTGGTATGCAACTTTTATTTTCCTCTTTCTGTCTTCCTCTCTCTCTCTCAGCTCTCGTATTTTCACACCGTGATCTCTCCCTCCCTCTCTCCCCCCCCTCTCTCCATCCTCTCCCCCCCCCCCTTCCTTCCTTCTCTCTCTCTCTTTTTTTATATCCTTCCCTTCCATGAGAGGCTTTGGGTTAGCACAATTGAACTGGATTTACGACTCCGAATGGGTAATTACACCCACCATAAATTTTATAGCCGAGCTACTGTGGGCAGCCTCAGCCATGTGGTTCGTTCTGTTATGTATGTGTGAAACTCCGAAAGCTTTGTAAGGGGTGCATAAATAATTCAGTCTTTTGAGCCAGGGAAACCCCTTCCTATTAGAATAGAAACTCTCGAGCTGCCCAAAGTTCTTTATTACCTTTTTTAGCCCATTACTTTCTTCTCCCGGCTCCTCCGCTCTCCTCTCTTCGCAATTCCCCCTTTCCATTCACGCTAATTTCTTCTTTATTTCCTTGCTTGTTTCTATTTACCACCCCCCCCCTTCTCTCCTCCTCCCCCCTCTATTTTCCCCTTTTTTTACCCCCCCCTTTCCCCTCCTTTCCAGTGAATCCCAATTACAATGGAGGAGAACCCAAGCGTTCCCGGACAGCCTACACGAGGCAGCAGGTTTTAGAGCTGGAAAAGGAGTTTCACTATAACAGGTACCTGACCCGAAGGAGACGCATCGAAATCGCCCATTCCCTTTGCCTTTCGGAACGGCAGATCAAAATCTGGTTTCAAAACCGAAGGATGAAATGGAAAAAAGACCATCGGCTTCCAAATACGAAGGTGAGAGCGGGTAGCGCTGCCCCCGGAGCCCCCGCAGCCCCCGCTCCATCCGAAGAGCTGCCCCCACCGCGGGACCCGGAGGATATCACCAGGTTATAGACCCCCCCCCCCCTTTAACCCCCACCCCCCTTCTCCCCTCTTTCAGCCCATGGGCTGTAGCTGCATGTCGGGTAGCATGAAACCAGGTGTCGGTACCTGCGGGTTTCTTTTTTTAAGGCCTTTTTCAGGGTTTTATTTATTTTTTCAAGCCGGGGAAGGTTGGGAGGTGGGGGGGGTGAAAGGGAAGGAAGAGGTTCCATTGAGATGAATTGAATTGAAGGATTTTGGGGGGGGGTAATAGCGACGGTAAAAGGAATTAAAATAGGGCCGATGTCGGTGCGTTTTCCCCTCTGCGTTACGGGCTCACAATGAGAGGCGAAATCCTTTTGTAGGAAAGCGAAGGTTGGGAATTAGGGGGGGGGGGGAAGAGGAAAAATAAGGTTAAAAAATAACAAATAATCGCTGTAAAAATCGAGGTAAAACGAAAGGAAACCCGTAACACAGAGAGGAAAACAGAGGGGGAAGGAGGGAGAGAAATAGCTGAGAAATCGGGGTAAAAAAAGGGATAATAAAAGAGAGGATGAGAGAGAGCGGCATTACAAATCAAAGCAGATGAAGGGCAGAAAGTCCGTCTTTTTTTATGTTATTGTTGTTATTTTTTTGGGGGTTGTTTTTCTCTATTTTTGAGGGTTTATCTTTATTTTTTTTGGGGGGGGAGGGAATAAGGGGGGATGGGGGGGATGGGGGGGGTGATTTTTCGTCGTGGTTATTTGTGCTCTCGGGCCGATTTGACGCCGTCGTTGTAAAGTTGCAATAAAGAGTTTCAGTGTCTCTTGTGATCAAAGTCCCCGTGTTCAATAAACCGCTCAGTGTCAATTTGTGCTCCTCGTCCGCCTGGTGAGTTTTTGGACCCCCCCTCCCCTCTTCTATCCCCTCTTCCAATCCCCCCCCCCACCAACCCCTTTCTCAAGCCCCCTCCCCAAAAGACCGGGGAGAACGATTCGTTATATCCCATACGCACAAACGGGCTGTTAAGGGAACTTAAAGCACTCGGAGCCTTCACTCCGTCCTCATCCCATGACATCACGAAACCTCACCCCCCTCCCAACCCCATAAATATTAGGGGGGGATTAATAAATTAATAAGCTGCTTAATTATCGGGGTGGATTTGGGGTTCGGTTTGTTGGTACCCCTTTATTTTGTTCCTATCCCATTTGGCACTGCCCGCTTTCCTCTCTTTTCCTTGCCTGGAACTTTCCTCCACTGTGTCGTCCTCATTATTATTATTACTATTACTATTATTATTATTATTATTATTATTATTATTACTATTATTATTGCTGTTCTTCTTGTTGTTGGCACGAAGATGGTTGTTTTCTTGCTCTGTCGTGCGCCCAAAGGTCCCGTGGAGTTGGGAGAGGCAACGAAAAGGCCATTAAATAATAATAATAATAATAATAATAATAATAATAATAATAATAGCAATAATAATAATAATAAGGGCTATAAGAGGGGCTCAGCGCTGTAATTCATTGCTGTTGGCCCTGGGAGGGTGAGAGCAGAGTGGAAGCATGGGGAGGAATGGGGACCAGCTCCCCTGGCATTGCATTGAGGGGGCACGGGGGGGGTCTGGGGATGGGACCCCTCTTATGGGGGGATGTGGGGATGGACCCCCCCCCTATTTTCAGCCCTTGGCTATGGGAAGTTGGCTCCATCCCTGCTGCCATCCCAGGGCTGGGATCAAGGCCTGGGCCGAGGGCTGGCGATGGGGATGGGGGGGTGTGCAGCACCTTCCCCTGTCCTCATCTCCTCTCATTCCATTTCCTTTTGGTTTATTTATTTTCTCTTCCCCCCCCCCCCATAACCTCCCCCCATCCCTCCTTTCTCTCTCCCCCATCGATTGGAGCTGCCATTAAACAAATCACGGCCTCAGACCCCTTTGTGATAGCGGATCTGCGAGGGCAGAAAGCGAAGGCTGTAATTCATCCCGCACAGTTTGTACGTAAACCTCAGCAGCTGTTTTTCTTCCTTCCTATTTCTTTCCCCCCCCCTTTTCCTCTTTCTATAATAATAATAGTAATTATTATTATTGCTATTTTGGGTTTTATTTCCCCACGTCCCATTTTAAATGACATAAAACAGGTTAAAAAACCCATAGGCGCAGCGTGGATCCATCCGTCCTGCTGCACCAATCCTTGCCCAACGTGGAACTGCATAGAGAAGGGTGGGATTTGGGTTGTTCCAAAGGGATAAACCCCATTAAACCCCCCAAACCATCATCTAAACCTATAGAACAATTAGGCAGGAGAAGCATAAGGCTGTCAGCAAAGAGCACCCCAGGCTTGGCCCATCCAGTGGGTTATTTGTAATGCTTTTCTCTATAGGCCAGAAATCAAAGCGAGGAGGGGAAGGGGAAATAAAGGCCACCAAAAGAGGTGAAATCACCCGAAATTTGGGTCAAAAAGCCCCACGTTTCTGTGCCCCATCATTGAGGATGAGGAGGAGGAGGTGGGGAGGAAGCAGCGCGGCCCCAACGTGGGCTTCTCCCTCATTGATTTTGTAGGGTTTATATTCCATTTTAAGGGGTTTTGGGGATGGTTTGGGGGTTTCTAAGGGTGTGGTGGCACTGGGTGTCGGGGGGGGGGTCGGTGGGTCCTAAGTGGCAGCACTGCCCCTTTGCTGCTCGTTGTGTGGCATTCACAGCTGGGGAAGGAGGGGAGAGGAAAAGAGTAGTGATAATAATAATGATGATGATGATAATGATAATAATAAAGAGGATGGAGGAAGAGAAGGGCTAAAATAGGGTGGGGGAAGAAGAAGGGCGAAAAAAAAAAAGGCTATAATATAATATATAATAATAATCCTTCCCAATAAGGATGGGGGGGGGAGTAAAAGAAAGGGAATGGGCTCGGACTGCCCCGAGCCGCCGTCCTTTACTTGACGCCTCGGTCACACACAGAGGATCCTGAAAGCAACTTGATTGAAGTTAGGGGGTAAACGGGAAAGGAGGGTTCATGGAGAGGCCAAGCCCCGGGTGCCCGCGGCCCCACGGAGGCATCGCGTTGACCCCGAGCCCTTCTGACCCTCTGCCTTCTCCCAACGTGTTCCTCTGTGTCTGCGCTGCGGAGCGGCTTTGTGGGGTTTGGCCCCAGCGAGGGTGAAGGGGGGGATAAAGAGGGGGGGGGGTGTTGTGCTATTGTTTCCTATACGAGAATGGGTCGGGGAGGTAAAAAAAGGTGGTGGGGGGGGGGGTGGAGGGTGAGGTGGAGGCCAAAGTTCTGTCCCTCTTTTCTCCAGAGATGCTCTGTGCCTTCAGGCTGCCCCCGGGAGCTCCCAGCCACGTAAGTAAGGAATAAACAGCAGGAAAGATCATAAATAATAATAATAATAAGGCTCGGAACGCAGGAAAAAATAACGTCGCTGAGTGTTGAAGCCCTTCTGCCTCAACCTCTCCCCCAATTAAAATGATAATAATTAATAATAAATCGCCCCGTAACCAAGTTTTGGGGCTGCGAACGAAGGAGGGTGAATGAGGGGAGAGAGCGGAGAGTGGGGGGGACTGAAGGACACGGTTGCCTGCGGCACCTCGGTGCGGGCTGTTCCCGTGTCCCCCCCCCAATCCCATCACCCCCCTTAAAACCCCAACCCCCCCCCACCCCCAGTGCCGCATTGTTCCGTGCTCGCCTCGTTCGCTCCGCTCTGATTATCGGGCTGTAAAACCCCCACCGGGACGTGGGATGGGATGGGGGGGGGAAGGGGGAAAGGGGGTGGGGGGTCCTGTTAAGAGCTGAGGACTTTTTTTCCTCTTTTTTCTCTTTTTTCCCTCTTTTTTTTTCATGCCCTTCGGGTCCGGTTCGGTTTGAAGTCGCCCTATAAGTTGCAGCAGTTCCTTTCGTGGGTGGGGGGGGATATAGGGGGGGAGTTGTTTGACGAAGGGCTCCATAGGCAATAAAAAAGGGTTGGGGGGGGAAGCGAGGAAGTCTTTGTATACAGAAACAGCGAGGAGCTCTCAGCCCTCTCAACCCGAGAGCTGCGAAAATGAGTTTCCTGCATCGCCCCCGAGATAAGGGTTTGGGGTTGGGGGGGGGAGAAATGGGGATGCGGAGATACTACGGGGGGCTTTTAGGGCTGATATCACCCTCAGCTCCTGCGTGACTTCACCCTCTGCTTCAGCACTGTTGTTTTGCGGGGTTACATCCTTCCCCCCCATAACCCTCCTTTTAATCCCTTTACTTTCTTACGGCCCCGAGGCTGCGCTGCGGGATTGGGGCTGATGGTGCTGCCGCATTCTGACCCCCCCATTGCTTCAGGAATGGGGGTCCTCCCCCCCCCCACCCCCCCCAAAATGCCGCAGGGTTGGGGCTGCCTTCATTGCATTCCCTCTTTCGGAGCTGGGAACGTTTCCTCTCAGGCGTTAATTGGAATTAAGAGCCAAACACTCTGCCGGGGTTAACCGAGTGAGTTACGCGTTCGCCCCGGCCCTGACAAGCACCTCCACCGTTCAACCCTTATTTATCGTCCTCTCGTATATCATTACCCCGTGATAGAGTTTTATGCACTTCCTCAGCCGTCGCTCTGATAGATTCGGACGGGAGAAGAAACACTTTGGGGTTGGTTTCTTTACATTTTGTAGGGTATGGGGGGGTCGCATTTCCCCTCTCACCACCCCCGATGCGGAGCAGCATCCAGCATCTCTTCCTCCTTTCCAGCTCAGCGGATTTGGCTCTTTTTAAGGCAAAAAAAAACAGGGACTGGGGATGGAAGAAAAGAGGGTGAAATTCCGCTTGGCAAATGATTCACTTTCACTCCTTCATTAACATTTGCATCAGCGCAATTACCCCATCCGCGTAATGGATGCGGGGCTGGAGCGGCCGCAGCGCTGAGCGCACCCAACAAGGTCGATTTGGTTTTATTCCCTTCTCCAATCTCTGCTCTTTCCTCTATTCCTGGCCCTAAAAACGCAGCCGAGATTTGTATCTTATTGTATTTTCATTTCATATCCCCCTTTTTCTTTTCCAATAGTTGGGGATTCAGCTCCGGGATCCCCTCCGTTATCAGTTCCTATTTCTCCCTCCGGATCCATCCGTGAGGTTTTCCAATGCATCCTCCCCAAACTTCATCTGTTTTCGAGTGCTTTTCCACCTATTTCCTATACATTTCCTATGCCCCCCCCCCACCCCCAGCTACAACTCCGGGTTACACGGAGGGCTGCCATCCTTTGGGGTGCCCACCCCCCCACTTGTTATTTTAGTGGAGCAAAAAAGGTATAAAACAGCAAAAACCAGCCCAAAACAGCCCCTTTCCCCCAATATAACAGCGAATTGAACACCGAAAAGGTGGCAGCGAAGGGCAAAGTGCTGCAGTGGATCCCCCCCTTTCCCCCCCCCCAAAAGCCGCACCTTGAGCCGCCGCAATGAATCCCCCCCCACACCCGGAACTGTTGTATGGGCGATAATTTGGGGCTATTTACACCTTTCCCCCCCCTCCTTCCTTCTCTTTTCTATTTCCCTTTCGTTCTTTTTTTACCCCTCAAGGAAGAACGGCTCACCTGGCAGAACGGAGACTGGCAGTAAAGCTGCGGGGGGGGGCCCTCAATGCTGTGGTGTATATATGGGTATATATGGGGTAAATATGGGGTATATATGGGGTATATATGGGGTATATATGGGTATATATGGGGTATATATGGGTATATATGGGTATATATGGGTATATTACCCTCCTTTCCCCCCCCAAAATCGGATACATTTCAATTAAAATTGCCCTTTTGGCCGCAGCGAAAGCGTGGATTTCTTATAGGGAGAAACCCAGCGAGATGCATTGGAGGATCATCAGGATCATCGCTAATTACCCCCCGTTCTGATAGGGATAATTAAGGGCACACGAGGCGAGAAGGTGCCGGGGGGGTGGGGGGTGGTGACAGGAGGGACACCCCCGCATGTCCCAGATAGAAGGACGACCTTTATCCCTACGGCTCTTAATAGGGGGGGGGGGAAAGCGATGATTTGAAATCTGATTTTTAAACCTTGATTTTTAATAGGGGTTTTAACCCCGGCTGATCCTAAAAGCCTCATTAATGCCCCCCCCCAAATCCATACACCCCCCCCCATTCCATACACCCCCCCCTCCACTCCATACATCCCCCCCCCCATCCATCGTGTCCACAGACACCCCGCTGTGATCAATGGGTTTCTATCCCTTTAGAGGAGGGCAGTGGGATGGGATGGAATAAGATAGGATGGGGGGCAATTGGGGTCCCCCCCACCCCCTGACCCCCATCCCCACCCCCTCCCAACCTCGAACCCTTCATCAAAGTGCCTCCAAATATTTAAAGAGGAGCCTTTAGGAGTGTTTACGTCCAGGTCGGCACTGCAGCAATCAGGTCACGACCCCGACTTGGACAAAAGGGGCTTATTTGGGGCTTTTTAGGGGGGGTTTGAGGGGGTCTGAGGGTCGGGTGGGCTCCGGGCTGAAGGTTCGGTGTTGAAATATAAGGGGGGGGGGGGTTGCGATGGAGAGCCCCGCTGTTGGATGCGGTTGTGATGATGGTTGTTCGGTCATCCTTTATTTCTAGCCCTATAAATTGTTATTATTGTGTTATTTGTTTAATTCCCATCCTTCCGATCCCTGTTTGGGGGGGGGGGTTGAATCGCCAAAGTGTTTTTGGGGGGGGGTTGGATGAGCTTTATAGGTCCAAATGATGCTTGTAGTGCTGCAGCCCCTATGTTGGGGGGGTGGGGTGGTGACCCCCCCCTCCCTCCCCCCCTTTTTTTTTCCTTTCCCCCCTTTTTTTTTGGGGGGGGGGGGGGGGGGGGGGGGAGGGTCTTTTAGCCCCTCAGGCTAAAGGGACCCCCCCCTTATTTTAACCCCCCCCAGTGGGGCTCGGTCCCTTTCCCCCCCTTATTTTAACCTCAATTTCACCCTTTCCTTTCACCTTCTTTGCTTTAATGGGGGGATAAATAGGAATAAGAGGGGGGGGGGCACCTCGTCGGTTCGTGCTTCGCTGTTTGTTTCCCATTCGGGGACTTAAAAACCCCATCAGCACTTCGGGAGCATCTTTAATTATTAGTAATATTTATTAGCGATAATCCGAGGAGGATTTCAAAGCTAATGGGGAGCGGAGTTTGCCGAGGTGTTAATTGCTCGGAGCTGTAATTAGACATGCAGCTGGGTAATTGGGATGGAGCTCAATGTGTTCTCGCTTGCATATGTGTGTGTCCATGTCCGGGTGCACACGGATACACCCAAAGTTCTCCTCCTCCCCCCCCCATAGTCCATATATCTCTGCTTTTATCTCTATAGCCCCGATTATTCCCCCCCCCCCTCTATATTTGATTCCCCTAAAAAGAGAAAACCTCGTTCAAATAATAAGAAGATGGGGTTTTAAAGGGAAGAGACACACGAGAAAGGGGGGATAATAAGGGAAGAGATGCAGAGCGATGGAGAGAAGTGGGTTCTCACCTCAGCCCTATAAATATAGGGTCGGATCAACCAGCCTGGCTTTGGGGTGGGCCCCCCCCCTATTATTTCTATGGGGGGGTGGCCCCCCCCCCTATTATTTCTATGGGGCTGAAGGGCTGTCAGAGGGTCCTGGGAGGCCCTGGGATGTGAATAACACCACCTAGAAAGCATCTTCTATGGAGGGGACATTTTGTTTTGGGGTTTTTACTTCTTATGTTCTAAATATGGGGAAATCAAAATAGGAAGGTCCCTTAATGGTCAGGAACAGGGAGGGATCTGGCTGCAGGACATATGGATAAGGGGAGGAGGTAGGGGGGGGATAGAAGTGGGGTAAAACCCTGTTGGGACAACTGGATGTGGGGTGTGATCCTATTGGTGTGCCCAGATATGGGGTGTTACTATGGGGGGGGAGGGCCCAGATAGATATGAGGTGAGCTTTATTTGGGGTGCCCCAGATGTGGGGTTCTACTATGAAGGGGGTGTCCAGATGTGGGGCAGTCCATCCCTGCAGTGTCCAGCTGTGTGTGTGTATGGGGGGGGCACATTGGGAAGCAGCCCAGATTTGGGGTCCGACCCATAAAGGACACCCAGATGTGCCAATCCCCCCCCCCCCCCCCGTCCAGATGTGTGCAGCACTGAGGCCATCCAGATGTGGGGCAGCAGCCAGATGTGTCACCTCGGGGTGCTCTGTCCAGATGTGTGGGGCCATCCAGCTGTGCTCATCCTCGGGGGGGTGACACCCCATTGGACACCAGCATACAGGACACGGGGGTCACCCCTATACATCCATACCAGCTTAGGGGGCACTGCCCCGCTATGGGGCAGCCCTTTGCAGTGGTATGGGGGTGATATGGGGCAGCCCTTTGCAGTGGTAATGCGGGGTGAATATGGGGCCAAGCCCTTTGCAGTGGTATGGGGGTGGATAGCGGCGGCGAGCCTTATGTCAGTTGGTATGGGGGTGATACGGGGCAGCCTTTAGCAAGTGGTATGGGGGTGATACGGGGCAGCCCTTTTGCAGTGGTTGGGGGTGAATATGGCAAGCCCTTTGCAGTGGTATGGGGGTGATATGGGGCAGCCCTTTGCAGTGGTATGGGGGTGATATGGGGCAGCCCTTTGCAGTGGTATGGGGGTGACACCAGCATGGGGCACTCAGCACCGCGCTCCCCATTGTGATGGGGATTCCTTCTCTTGCTGTCTGGCAGAGGAGAGCAGTAAATCCCAATGTTTTATGGCTCCGGCAGCAGATGTTTCAAAGCTCACTGCCCTCCCCCCCCCCCTTTTAGGTCTCCCTTTCCATCACCCCATCCAGACCTGCACTTCATTCCCCTCCTCTTCCTCATCCTTCATCCCCCCTATTTCCCATCACAGCTCAGCAGCTCCCAGGCTGGGTGCTGTGTTACCCTCCCCTAAATGCAAAGCAGTCCCTTATGGCAGCATCCAATGGGGGTTTGCATGGGGTAATACTACAGAATGGTGTGTGTGGGGGTGATATGGGGGGAGAAGCCCCTTCCCCATCATCAGCACAGCACCCCAATACCCTCATTCCTCTTTAATCCAACCCCACCTCCTCACTGCAGAAGGCTGCAGGCAATTATATGGGCTCTAATCCATTGTTTCCTATAGCATCTCCCCCCCATACACCCTAAAATACCCAGCCCCAAAACCCAAATCTGTGTGCTCCCCCACTTTGCAATCCCCTTAAACACACCTCAAGGATAAAACACGGGCACATCCCCCCCTCCCAAGCTGCAATATTGCCTTTATTTCCAACAGAAGGATTTTATGGGGTTGGGGTGTGTATATGGGGTTGGGGTGTATATATGGGATTGGGGTCCATCCCACCCCCCCAACCTCCCCCTTTTGGAAGCAATGAGGGGTTTAAAGGTGGGGGGGGGGGGATGTAGCTGCTTCTTCAACCCTGTCTCCATGGCGATGTGGAGCTGCAGGATCCCACCCCACTCACCCCCTTGGCTCGTTAGCGGGGCCTGCAATGCATCCCATATTTATCTTGATTAGGTCCAACCCGCTCACCTGGCACAGGGAGCTGTGTGTGCATCCCCCTTACACCCCCTCCCCTCTTTGGACCCCCACCCCCCAAGGATGTGGATGAGAAGATGCAATGCCCCCCCCCCCATATAGCAGGCTCCATCCCTATGGGTGCTGCCCCCATATAGCAGCTCTATGGGCACCTTACAGAGTTGTATGGGGAGGGGGGATTGTGCACCCCTCTGTGCACCCAGTAGGATGTGGGGCACCTGAGGGCTGCTGTGTGTTGTATTGGGGGGGG
>NW_015439867.1:65615-71377 GCF_001577835.2 Coturnix japonica | reverse complement strand
CCCCCCCAGCAGCACTGTGTGTGTCTATGGAAGGGAGGGGGGGTATTTGTTTGTTGGGGGGGGTCTGCATCATGTGGGGGGCTCATACCTTAATGGGGAGGGTCTGCAGTGGGTGTGCACCCTGGGGGCTGCCTGCATTGCGTGGGATATTAGGATTAATGGGAAGAACAGGACTAATAGGACTAATAGGGATAGGAATAATAGGACTAATAGGGATAGGACTAATAGGAATAATAGGGATAGGAATAATAGGAATAATAGGGATAATAGGGATAGGAATAATAGGACTAATAGGGATAGGACTAATAGGAATAATAGGGAGATAATAGGAAAATAGAAAAGGGGATAGGGAATAGGAATAATGGTAAGGGAACTAATAGGACAATAGATATAGAGATAAGGACTAATAGGACTAATAACGGATAGGAATAATAGGGACATAATAAGGGATGGGGATAATAGGAATAATAGGGATAGAACATAATAGGATAATAGGGATAGAACTAATAGACAAAGGGAATAATCAGGAACTAATGGGAAAGACTATAGGAATAATAGGGATAGGACTAATAGGAAATAATAGGGATAGGAATAATAGGAATAATAGGATAGAATAATAGGACTTAATAGGCAATGGATAATAAATTGATAGGCGAATAATGGAAAGGATAATTAGAGGATAGGAGATTAGGAAATAATAGGATAATAGGAATCAATAGGAATAATAGGGATAATGGAATATGGGATAATAGGAATACATAGGATACTAGGAATAGGACTAATAGGACTAATAGGGATAGGGATATAGGACTAAAGGGATAGGGATAATCAGGGAATAATAGGGATAGGAATAATAGGCAATTACATAGGGATAGGGATAATAGGGACTAATAGGGATAGGGAAACTAATAGGAAAAATAATAGGGAAGGGATAATAGGAATAATAGGGATAGGAATAATAGGACTAATAGGACTAATAATAGGAATAATAGGGATAGGGATAATAGGAAGGATAGAGATAGGGATATAGGAATAATAGGGATAATAGGAATAATAGGATAATAGGAATAATAGGACTAATAGAGATAGGACTAAATAGGACTAATAGGGATAGGGTATATAGGAATAATAGGGATAATGAGAATAATAGGGACTAATAAGATATGACTATAGGAACTAATACGGAAGGATAGGAATAATAGGAATAATAGGGATAGGGATAATAGGACTAATAGGGATAGGGATAATAGGGATAGGAGGAATAATAGGAATAATAGCATTAGGAATAGTAGGAATAATAAGAATGAGATAAATGATAGGAATAGGAGGAATAATAATGGGAATAATAGGAATAATAATAGGAATGATAGGGATAATAATAGGAATAATGGGAATAATAATGGGAATAATGGGAATAATGGGAATAATAATAGGAATAATGGGAATAATAATGGGAATAATGGGAATAATAATGGGAATAATAATAAGAATAATGGGAATAGTAGGAATAATAATAGGAATAATGGGGATAATAATAGGAATAATGGGAATAATGGGAATAATAATAGGAATAATGGGAATAATAATAGGAATAGTGGGAATAATAATAGGAATAATGGGAATNATAGGAATAATAATGGGAATAATAGGAATAATAATAGGAATGATAGGAATAATAATGGGAATAATAATGGGAATAATAATGGGAATAATAGTAGTAGGAATGGTAGGAATAATAGCATCAGGAATAATAGGAATAATAAGAATGATAGGACTGGTATTAATATTAAGACCAACAGGATTAATAGCAATAATAATCCTAAACAGGGCAGCAATAGGACGGGAGGAGGGCGCTAAAAAGGACCACCCCCCCCCTCTCCCCCTCCTCAACCCCCCCCAATCGCGTTATTCTCGGTCGGGGATTCAAACCCGGATCTTAAAGGGGATGACGCGGAGCCTCGAGGCCGGGATGGGAATTGTGAGGGGGGGGTGTGATTTGAGGGGGCTTGGGGGGGGTCCTGAGCGTGACAGAGGCCGGGGGGGGGTCGGAAAACGCTTAGAGCAGCCCCTCGTTGTGTATTGAATTATTGCGGAGTCAAAGGTGATTTAGGAAGGAGAAGGGCGGCCATAAAAGCGGCCCAACGAGCTCGGCTTTTTTTTTTTCCTTCCTACGGAGGCGATCATTATCGGCTTATTAATTAGCGATAATTGTGAATTACGGGGAGCCGGCAGCGGGACGGATCTCAGAGAGAACCTTACAAGGAGAGCGGGAGGCTCCGACCCCCCCATAAGGAAAAATATCGCCTTATTTTACCCAATATCTCACTTTTTCCACCCCAAAATCGTAACGACGTAGGGCGCAGCGCTCGGAGGTTGCGCGCATCGCAGCGCGGAAATAACGCCGATAGGCCGAAGGGGGGGGGGAGAGAAAAGAGAAGGGGAAAGGAGGAGGGGGGGGGGTGCCGCTTTTTGGGGCTATTTGAGCCCATTTCGGTCAACGGCGGAGAGCGGGGAGAGCCCGAAAGGCACCGCGCGGTTCCGGCCGCACAGCGCGCAGAGACGGAGCCCAATTTGGGTGAGTTTGGGCTGTTTTTTTTTTCATTTTATTTTCTTCCTTTTTTTTTCCTCCTTCAATTTTTCCCCCCTTTTTCCGATTTTTGTTTCATATTTCGCTTTTTAAAAACACACCTTTAATTTCCTTTTTTTTTCCCACCCCCTTTCCCCCCCTTATTTCCGTCTAAAACCTTTTCATTTTTTCCCCCTCATTTTTTCGCATTTTCTATTTTTCTCTTTTCTTTTTTCCCTTTTCCCTCCGATTTTTTAACACCCCCCATTTCCTTTTTTCCCCTTATTCAGTATTTTCTATTTTCCTTTCGCTTTCTCCTTTCTAACAACCCTCATTTCACCCTTTCCTTTCCCCATCCATTCCAACCTATTTCCCCCTTTAAACCCATTTCCCATCCTCATTTCTATCACTTGAATATTACCATATTTCCCCACGATTCCTAATTTCCCCTTTAATTATTCCTCCAGTTTTAGACCCATTTCTACCTTTCCTCTTTAATTACCCCCATTCCTTTTCCCGAGTGGCGTTTTTCATCTTCATTTATTCCCTCTTATTTCATTTATTCCTTCTATTTTCCTTTTTTAATGTATTTTTCCTCACTTTTCCAGCTTGTTTTTCCTCCTTTTATTTCTCCTTTCTTTCATTCATCCTTTATTTCCATTCATTCTTCCCTTCGTTCCCATTTCAGCTCCATTTCTTCCTTTTCCTTCTCCCTTTTCCTTCCCTTTCTACCCATTTTAATTACCACCATTTAAACCTTCTTTCATTTCTTAACCATTAAATCCTCTTTACTTTTATTATTAATAATTATTTTATTATTTATAATTATTTTATTATCGATAATTATTTTATTATTCTCTCTTTATTAATAATATTTCGTTTCCTTCTCACTTCCGCGATTTATTTTTCTGCCATATTAATGTATTTTAAGTTGCATTTAATGAGTTTTAATTGTTTATCTCAGTTTTAATTGTAATTATTTTTCTCTCTATTTTTATTTCATTTTTAGCTTTATTTTTGTTTTCATTTTTTTATTATTCATATTTTATTTTTAGTTTTATTTTTTTACTTTTTCTTTAATTTTTCTTTATTTTTATTCTCGTTTGTTATTTTATTTATTTTTAGTTTTATTTTTGTGTATTTATATTTTCTTTATTTTTAGTATTAATTATTTTATTTTTATTTATTTTTATTTCCCTTAAGTTTATTAGTTTTATTTTTATTTTCTTTCTTTTTATTCTTTTCTTTTTTGTTGTTAATTTTTGTTTTATTATTTTAATTTTAAGTTTTGATTTTATCTTTTATATTTTGATCTTTGTTAATTTGTTTTATTTTATTGCTTTTATTTATATATTTTTGTTTTATTTACTTTTATGTTTTTTTGTTTCATTTACTTTTATTTTTAGTTTATTGTATTTCATTTTATTCTATTTTATTTTTCTACTTTTATTTTACTTTTTTTATTTCATTTTATTTTTATTTTATTTCGTTACTTTTATTTTTATTCTATTTTTAATATTTATTCTATTTTTAATTTTTATTTAATTTTTATTTAATTTTTATTTAATTTTTATTTAATTTTTGTTATTTAATCCTTATTTATTATTTAATATTTTTATCTAATATTTTTATTTTATATTTTTACTTTTATTATTTCTTTTTATTTTTATCATTTATTTAATTCATTTTCTCATTTTCATCCTTATTTCCCTCATTTTTTTACCTTTCATTCCCAACTTTCCCTTTTATTTCCCTCCTTTTATTCTCCATTTCCTTCCATTTTTACTCCCCATTTTCAATCCTCATCCTCCCCGTTTCTCCCTATTTTCAACCCGCGCATCTCCCCATATTTACACTCACATCCGTCATTTCTTTCCCTTGCGCGTTTTATCCCCATTCAAACCCAATAAGAACAAAACAACCACAACAAACCAATTAAACTCCAATTATTCCCTTCATCCCCCCCCCACCTTCTATTTCCGCGCACCGAACTCCCCGATTCGCCCCCAAACCCGCGCAACGTTTCCTCGCTGCGCTCCTCCCTCCGGCGCGCAACTCCCGCCGATCTCAATCATTCCAATTACCAACAAAACTTTGCCTTAAATCTTTGCGATTTTCACCCAAAATCCCGACGTCTTCGACCCCTCCCCTCCCAAAACTGCGCTTCGGTTCCGCGCAAGGGGGGAAAAAAACGCGCATTTCCCCTCAAAATCGCTCCTTATCGCTTATCGGAGCTTCGTTTTCCATTTTCCTCCCCTTTTTCCTTCCTTTCCGTTGCTTTTGTTGTGGTTTTGAAGCTGGAATCACTTCCGGGGACACCGGGATGAAGGGGGGGGGGGGGGGGTGCAGGAAGGCGGCGCTGCGCTGCTCCCTGCGCGCTTTCCGCTGCGTCAATCGCGATTTTCATAAGGATGGCCTTTAAAAGCGCAGCATCTCATCGTAACTTCCATTCTGAGCCCCCCCCGATCACCAAACACCCCCCCCCCTCCAGCTCCGTTTGCTGCTTTAATTGAGATTTTCAAAAGGACATCGTTAAAAATTGCGCTCCCCCCATCCCGGGGCTGCGACCAAACCGATGTATATGGGATATGGGGGGGGGGGAATCCTTCCTGCTCCCTCCAACCCGCAGCTCAGCCCCCTCCTCATCCTCACCCTCAACGCAAAACAACCCCTCCCCCCTCCTTGCGCGGTATTTTCAACCCAAAAAAGAAGGAAAACTAATAAAAAATAAAGAAAACTCAGAACTTCTCCGACCGTCTGTGATCGTTCATCGTTTCTTTTAAGGCTCCTTCGCCTTCAGAGGGATTTTTTCGTTTCCTATTCCTTTTTTTAACCTTTTCTTTAGTCCTTCATTTCCCCTTTTTCCTTCCCCCCCCCTTTTTGCCCCATTCTTTCTTTTTTTCCTCTCTTCCCCCTTTTTCTCCTTTCCTCGCCTTTCCTTTCCCTTTATTTTCCTTTCCCCCTTTTATTCCTTCCCTCTTTTTTCCCTTATTTCCCCCTTTTATTCTCCTTTTTTCTTCCTTTCTCCCCCTCTTTTCCCTTCTTTCTCCCCTTTTATTTTCATTCCCCTTTTTCCTCCTTTATCCCCCCTTTTCCCTCCTTTATTCCCCCTTTTCCCTCCTTTATTCCCCCTTTTTCCTCCTTTATCCCCCCTTTTCCTCCTTTATCCCCCCTTTTCCTCCTTTATCCCCCCTTT
>NW_015439867.1:62828-64855 GCF_001577835.2 Coturnix japonica | reverse complement strand
CCCTTTTCCCCCCCCTATCTTCCCCCCTTTCTTCCCCCTTTCTTCCCCCCTTCTTCCCCCCCTTTCTTCCCCCCCTTCTTCCCCCCTTCTTCCCCCCTTTTTCTCACACCCCCAGAGGATATCCGAGGGGGGGTCGGCTGGTGTGGGGATTGCCCTTCTTTTCACCCTATGGGCACTATAGTATCAGCATGCTATAGGGGATGGGTGTGTAGTCGCAACACCAAACACAAGAACACGTGTAGCAATCTACATTAAACGTCGTGCATAGAGAGGGGTGCACATGGACGATCCAGTGGAACGAATGGATGTGATGTATGTTTATGACCTATTAATACAACGGGTTGTGTCTATGTCACATGCAATGTGTGATGAGGGACACGGGCAGGTGTGTGTTGAAATGTTTTGATAATGTTTGCACAAGTTGTGGCACACGTCGTGTGTTGAGGTATCACCTAAGGTGTTGGTGTGTGTGTGTGTGTGTGTTGAGGGACACACCTCCTCCTGTTTCTTTCCCCCCACCCGATCAGTCCCCAGACACACTGAGCTGCACCTTCACACGAGGCACCCCCTGTCCGCCCCCCCCCCCCCCCCAAATTTGGGGCCATTCATTGCAATATTCACTCGTTATTTTAGAGGGGTTTTATTTGCATTTGGGGCCTTTATATTTTTGGACAATTTATTCCTCTAACATTGCATTCCCCCCCTCCCTTTTCTCCTTCGCCTTTCTTCTTCTCCTTTCTCCTATCCTACCTTCTGCCTTCTCCTTCATCTTCTTCCTTCTCCTTCTCTTTAGTATCTCCGTACTGTCCCTCCTTCATTGCACGAATCATTCTCATTTCTAATTCTATTCTTTTATTCTATTCTATTCTATTCATTCTTATTTATTCTATTCTTTTCTAATTCTATTCTATTTCTATTCTATTCTTATTCGTATTTATTCTATTCCAACATCCCATCCATCCCATTCCCATCCACTATCCCATCCCATCCCATCCTCCCAATCCATCCCATCCCATTTTTAACCTGTGTATAACCTTTATAACCCTTTTTAACCCCATTTCATTATCCATCCCCTGCCTTATTTCACTCCCTTCCTCATTTTATTCCCATTTCCATCTATTGGACCCTGTTTTGGTTCCCTCCATTCCTATTCCCTCCTGTTCACTCATTCCCCTTTATTAATTAAAGCCCATTTGATTTCCTTCCATCCGGTTCCGATTTCATTCCATTTCTGCCTCCATTCGGTTCCATTTTATCACGATCCAGATTTTATTTCATTGGATTTTCAGTTTTTGGTCGTTTTCTTTTGTTTGATTTCATTTTATTATTTGATTTCGTTTCATTTCCTTCCTTTCTTTCACTATTTTTTTTTGTTTTTTTAAAAAAAATATTATTTATTTTTATTTTATTTTTTATTCTAATTTATATGTATTTTTAATTTTATTTTTATTTAATTTTAACTTTAATTTTCATTTTAGTTCATTTTATTTTAATTTTTATTCTTAATTTTTATTTAATTTTTATTTAATTTTTACTTTAATTTTAATTTAATTTAATTTTTGCTTATTTTTATTTTATTTTTTATTTTTAATTTTATATTTTTATTTTATTTTATATTTTTATTTTATTTCATTTTTTATATTTATTTTTTAATTTTATTTCTATTTTTATTTTTTATTATTTTTTAATTTTAATTTTAATTTTTAATTTTAATTTTATTTTTATTTTTATTTTATTTCTATTTTATTTTCCATTTTCTTTTTCATCTCTATTTATTCCCACTTATTTTCATTTTATTTTTCCTTTATTCCACATACATTTCTATTCCATTTCTCCCATATCCTCCTCATTTACACTGAATTCCATTCAATCCCATTATATATTTCCCCTTCATTCATTTACCTTCATCTATTTCACTTCATTATTATTTATCCATTCTATTCTATTCCATCCCATTCTATTCTATCCCGTTCTATCCCGTTCCATCCCATCCCATCCCATCCCATCCCATCCCATCCCATCCCATC
>NW_015439867.1:56523-62034 GCF_001577835.2 Coturnix japonica | reverse complement strand
CCTCTAATATTCCAATGGAAATACACACAGAACCCCCCCCCCCCCCTTATTTCCAAAGGAGATACACACAGACCCCCCCCTTAGTTCCAATGGAGATACACACAGACACACCCCACATCCCGATCCCAACACTTATTTCCAAAGGATGATACACACAGAACCCCCCCCTCCCCCTTATTTCCAATGGAGATACACGCAGGGAAAACGGCCCGCCCCCTTATTTCTCAATGAGACAGATACAAGACCCCCCCCCTTATTTCCAATGGAAGTATACGACACAGACCCCCCCTCCTTATTTCCAATAGAGGTACACACAGACACCCTCTCCCCCCCTTATTTCCAATGGAGATACACAAGCCCCCCACCCCATCTCCCCCTTTATTTCCAATGGAAGATAACACACAGACCCCCCCTCCTATATTTCCAGATGGAGATAATCACACAGAGACCCCCCCCCCCCTTATTTTCCATATTGGAGATACACACAGACCCCCCCCCTTTATTTCCAATGGAGATACACACAGACCACCCCCCTTTATTTCCAATGGAGATACACACAGACCCCCCCTTAGTTCCAATGGAGATACACACAGCCCCCCCCCCCCCGGTTATTTCCAATGGAGATACACACAGACCACCCCCCCCCGCCGTGTGCCCCCACCTGTGTGTCCCCCTATGCATGGCTCTACATGTATGTACCCCTACATGAATGTGGCTCTACATGTATGTGCTTCTACATGTATGTACCCCTACATGTATGTGGCTCTACATGCATGTGCATCCACACGTATGTAATTCTTCATGTATGTGCCTCCATAGTGTGTCTGTATGTCCCCATTCCTGTCCTTAGGTCCCTATTTCTATCATTCTATGGGGCTGCACTGCTCTCCAAGGGGGGATTTAGGGTTTATCCCCCCCCCCGCCCCAAAATAGAGGACACCCCCACCCCAAACCCCTGTTGCTCTGCATCCCCTATGGGTCTCCTATAGATCTCAGCCCTCATTTAGGCAACGTTTAGGGTTTATGGCCGGGTTCCCAGCGCTGATCTGAACCCAGAGGGCTCAGCACCCCCCTCCCACATATATATGTTCGTGTCCCCCCCCCCATCCCGTTCAACCCCATTGTTCCTGGGCTGGATGCTGCGATCCCGGCGCCGAACCCGCAGCGTAACTGAATTCCATCCCGCTGTCACTCTGCGGCCATAAAGCAAAGGAAAGCAGAAATAAGGGGGGGGGGCTTTGGGTTGGGGGGGGGGTTCTTACACCAGACCCGGGTTTGGGGAAGGGGGGGGGTTACCCCACATCCAGACCCAGCCCCGAAAGCAAAAGGGTTAAAGCAGCCATAGGGCTGAGCTGCTCATTGCAACCTGCGACCCCCGGCTTGGGTTTGCTCCGTCCCGTTTGGGGGTGATTTGGGGGATCGTATTGGGGTCACCTCCACCCCCAATCCCCATCCCCACACAGCACAGCAAAAGGGACAGAAAGAAACCCTATAGGGGCCCATTGACATCTCAGGGTGTTTTGGGGGGGATTCCTTCCCTCCATTGCCCCCCAAAGCCATTTTTGCTGCCCCAAATCCACTTTTGCTGCCCCCAAACCCATTTTTTTCTACCCCAAAAGCCATTTTTGCTGCCCCAAAGCCTTTTTTTGCTTCCCCCAAAGCCTTTTTTCTGCCTCCAAAGCCATTTTTGCTGCCCCAAAAGCCCTTTTTGCTGCCCCAAAGCCATTTTTACTGCCCCCAAACCTTTTTTTTGCTGCCCCAAAGCCTTTTTTTCTGCCCCAAAAACCACTTTTTCTGCCCCCAAAACCCCTTTTGCTGCCACAAACCCATTTTTGCTGCTCCCAAAGCCACTTTTTTTTACCCCAAAGCCTTTTTTTCTGCCCCAAAAACCACTTTTCCTGCCCCAAAAGCCATTTTTACTTCCCCAAAACCTTTTTTTCTGCCCCAAAAGCCTTTTTTACTGCCCCAAAGCCACTTTTACTGCCCCAAAAGGCCATTTTTGCTACCCCAAAGCCTTTTTTTGCTGCCCCAAAGCCATTTTTCTGCCCCAAAAACCACTTTTGCTGCCCCAAAACCCATTTTTGCTGCTCCCAAAGCCACTTTTTTTTAGCCCCCATAATGCCTTTTTTTTTCTTGTCCCAAAAACCACTTTTCCTGCCCTACAAAGCGCAGATTTTTTCTTAGTTCGCCCAAAGCATTTTTTTTTTTCTTGCCCTAATAACGCCTGTTTTGTGCGGTGGTCTCCCTAGTAAATTGTGGCACTTGTTTGCGTACTGTTTTTTTCAAAAAACGCCTTTTTTTCTCCTCCAAAGCATTTTGCTGCCTCCAAAAAACCAGCTTTTTGCTCCCCAAAGCTCTGTTTTCGTGCCCCTAAAAGCATTTTTATGCCCCAGAAAGGCCATTTTTTGCTTGCCCCCTAATACTATTTTTGTCTGCCCCAAAAGCCTTTTTCCTGCCTCCATAAAACCACTTTTCTGCCTCCCAAATAACCACTTTTTCTACCCCAACCCGATTTTGCTGCTTTCCAAAAGCCATTTTTACTAAACGCCAAAAGCCATTTTTGTTCCCCAAATAGCATTTTGCTGGCGCCTTAAAACCACTTTTGCTGCCGTCCAAAAGCCTTTTTTGCGCCTCCATAAGCCTTTTTTTTCAGCCTCCAAAGCCTCTATGTTTTGCTGCCCCAAATAGTCCTTTGCTTGCCTCTAAAGCCCTTTATTTGCTGCCCCAAAATCATTTTATACTGCCCCCAAACCATTTTTGGCTTGCCCTACAAAGTACCACTTCTTGCTGCCTACAAAAATAAGCCTAGGTTTGCTGCCCCCCAAAAGAACCCTTTTTTACTGCCTCAAAATACCGATTTTTTGCTTGCTTTCATCGCCCCAAGGAGGCCACTTTTTCTACCCACAAATAGCCTTTTTTATATTTTTTTTTCTTTCTCTTGCGCGCCAGTGGATTAACCAACTATTTTGCTGCCCAAATAGTGCCAAGTATTTTCTTGCCCAAAAGCCTTTTGTACTGCGCAATAGGCCACCTTTAAATGCCTCCAAAAATGCCACTTTTGGCTGCCCCGCAAGCAATTTTTTCTACC
The DNA here is from genome assembly GCF_001577835.2 of Coturnix japonica. Lineage (NCBI taxonomy): Eukaryota > Metazoa > Chordata > Aves > Galliformes > Phasianidae > Coturnix > Coturnix japonica. The sequence continues at coordinate 58,946 of NW_015439867.1, read as the reverse complement.
CCTTATAAGCATTTTTGCATTGCCCCCAAAAAGTCCATATTTTTTGCTGCTCTTTTTTTTCCAAAACCACTTTTGCTGCACAGCAAAAAACACCTAAACTTTCTTGCACTGCCCCAAAACCCATTTTTGCTGCCCAAAATGCCACTTTGTTATCTCTAATTATGCCTTTTTTATGTTTTCTTGCCCCAAAAACGCACTTGTTTCTCTGCTTCTTTCTATATTGAATTAGGCTCATTATTTTCTATCTCCCAAAGCCATTTGTTGTTCTACGCCTCATATTAACGCTCTTTTGTTGCTTTGTGCACCGCTTTCCCATCTATCTTGATTTGTAAGGCAGCTTTATGTCTACCGGCTCCCAGAAAAACATTTTTTCTGCCTCCAAAGCCATTTTTGCTGCCCCAAAAACCACTTTTGCTTCCCCCAAAGCCTTTTTTCTGCCCCAAAAGCCACTTTTGCTGCCCCAAAAGGCCATTTTTGCTGCCCCAAAGCCATTTTTTCTACCCCAAAGCCATTTTTGCTGCCCAAAAAGCCATTTTACTGCCCCCAAACCCATTTTTGCTGCCCCAAAAGCCACTTTTGCTGCCTCCCAAATCCATTTTTACTACCCCAAAGCCATTTTTGCTGCCCCAAAAGCCATTTTTGCTGCCCCCCTCCTCTTTCTTCCCCCTTTGGGTTTATTCATTCCGAAGCCAACAGCGATGCCAACAGCCGGCAGTTCTCTCTGCCATCGCCGCGTCCTCACCGCTCTGATTTATTCGCATTCAAACCACTTCAAAAAGGCAAAAAACCAGAGAAAACAACCCAAAATGAGCAACTCAGCATCTCCAAAGCCAAACAAAAAGCAGCCTCAGCTCCGAGGTGGAGCGGAGCCATCGGGGCTACCGCAATAAAACGCTTTTTTTCCTCGTTTCCAGGCTGTTTTCTGGCTGTTTTCTGGCCGCTTCTCCCTGCGATCCCCGCTCTGTTGTTGCTCGTATCGCTTTGCCATCTTGAGGCTGTGGGGAAGGAGGGGCTTCACCCCGAGCTCACCCCCATCCATCACCCCGACAGCCCCGGGCTCGTGGGGCCTCTCACCCTTTTCATCTCCCTGTTTGGATGCGGCCGATCGCTGCAGCGAGGCACAATGCGGCCCCAACGCGACGCCTACAAGAGCACGGAGCCTGAGGCTGCAGCCCATAACCTGCATCATATATCCTACATCATATATCCTACATCATATAACCTGCATCATATATCCCACATCCCATATCCCACATCCCATATCCTGCATCATATATCCTGCATCCCATAACCTGCATCCCATATCCTGCATCCCATAACCTGCAGCCCATAACCTGCATCATATATCCTGCATCATATATCCCACATCCCATATCCTGCATCCTGCATCCCATATCCTGCATCCTATATCCCACATCCTATAACCAGCATCCCATACCCTGCGTCCCATAACATGTATCCTGTAACCTGGATCCCATAATCTGAATCCTGCATCCCATAACCTGCATCCTATATCCCACATCCCATATCCCACATCCTATAACCTGCATCATATATCCTGCATCCTATAACCTGCATCCCATATCCCACATCCCATAACCTGCATCTCATATCCTGCATCCCATAACCTGCATCCTATAACCTGGATCCCATATCCTGCGTCCCATAACATGTATCCTGTAACCTGCATCCCATATCCTGCATCCCATAACCTGCATCATATATCCCACATCCCATATCCCACATCCCATATCCTGCATCATATATCCTGCATCCCATATCCTGCATCCCATATCCTGCATCCTATAACCTGCATCCTATAACCTGCATCATATATCCCACATCCTATATCCCACATCCTATATCCCACATCCCATAACCTGCATCCTATATCCTGCATCCCATAACCTGCATCATATATCCTGCATCCCATAACCTGCATCCTATATCCTGCATCCCATATCCTGCATCCCATATCCTGCATCATATATCCTGCATCCTATAACCTGCATCCCATATCCTGCATCCCATAACCTGCATCCCATATCCTGCATCATATATCCCACATCCCATAACCTGCATCCCATATCCTGCATCATATATCCTGCATCCTATAACCTGCATCCCATATCCTGCATCCCATAACCTGCATCCTATAACCTGCATCCCATAACCTGCATCCCATAACCTGCATCATATATCCCACATCCCATATCCTGCATCCCATATCCTGCATTCTATAACCTGCATCCCATATCCTGCATCCTATATCCCACATCCCATATCCCACATCCTATAACCTGCATCATATATCCTGCATCCTATAACCTGCATCCCATATCCTGCATCCCATATCCTGCATCCTATATCCCACATCCCATATCCCACATCCCATACCCTGCATCCCATTCCTGCATCCCATA
>NW_015439867.1:48802-55658 GCF_001577835.2 Coturnix japonica | reverse complement strand
CCCCCCCCATAATATCCCCCCCCCCCCATAATATCTCCATGCATTAACATACCAGGCTCCCTCTGCCCTTTCCTTGCACCTCGTGTTGGGGATGGAGACTCAGCTTCTAATTCTACCATTACTGTCATGGGGGTCATTTGTCACCCAGCCCTGGGGGAGACTCCATGTAGGAAAGCATTGGGGGGGGGGGGGCTTTAGCTGAGCCAAAAAGGGGGTAAATGGCCCCAAAAAGCACTTCCTAGTGCTGAGCCCTCATTGCGGACATGGAAAGCATTGGGGGGGGGGGGCTTTAGCTGACCCAAAAATGGGGGAAATGACCCCAAAATGGGGATAAATGACCCCAAAATGGGGATAAATGACCCCCAAAAATGGGGATAAATGAGCCCAAAATGGCCTTCCTAGTGCTGAGCCCTCATTGAGGACATGGAAAGCATTGAGGGGGGGGGGGGGGCTTTAACTGAGCCAAAAAGGGGATAAATAACCCCAAAACGCCATCGATGCTGCTGATCCACACCCACCACCACGCAATGCAATGGCTATTTGGGGATAAAGGGAGATAGATGGTGTGTGTGTGTGTCCCCCCCCCATTGCTTGCCCCCATCTGTAGAGCAGAAGCTCTCCCCCCCCATCCAGATATTAATTCTCCCATTCAATTAAAGGGCTGAGCTGCTTTCATTAGGAGTCGTGGGCGAAGCTGCAGCCTCTGCCTCCTCCTCCTCCCTGCACTAATTAGCAACAGGCAGCAGAGACGCTCGTCTGCCTCCTGCCCTTTATTAATTGCTGCGGGTAATTAATAGACTGATGGAGCTGGGTGAGGTGGGAGCTGCCGGCCCTTCATCCCTGGGGGGCTGGAAAAGTGAGAGGAGGTGATGGGGAACCTTGTGGGTTTTTTGGGGGGAAATACTCTGAAATTGGGGGTGAAGGTGTCATAATGATGGGGGTGGGATTAATTGGGGGGGTGGGAGGCCCCAACTCAGCAAAACCAATTGGGGGGCGGGGGGAATGGGAACCTCAATGCATCCCTAAGGGCACAAAGACTATCCTTGGGGTCAGACCTGGTGCTGTGTGGGGCACAGACCCACCCCTATGTGTCAGATCTGGTACCATGTGGGGCACATACACACCCCTGGGGGTCAGACCTGGTGCCATGTGGGGCACAGACCCACCCCTATGTGTCAGACCTGATGTTATTAGGGGCACAGACCCATCCTTGGGGTCAGACCTGGCGCTATTAGGGGCACAAACCCACCCCTATGTGTCAGATCTGGTGCTGTGTGGGGCACAAACTTACCCCTGGGGATCAGACCTGATGTTATTAGGGGCACAGACCCATCCCTGGGGATCAGACCTGATGCTATTAGGGGCATAGACCCATCCTTGGGGTCAGATCTGGTGCCATTTGGGTCACAGACCCATCCCTGGGGGTCAGATCTGATGCCATGTGGGGCACAAACCCATCCTTGGGGTCAGACCTATTGCCATGTGGGGCACAAACCCACCCCTATGTGTCAGACCTGGTGCTGTGTGGGGCACAAACCCACCCCTGGGGGTCAGACCTGATGCCATTAGGGGCACAAACCCACCCCTATGTGTCAGATCTGGTGCTGTGTGGGGCACAAACCCACCCCTATGTGTCAGACCTGATGTTATTAGGGGCACAGACCCATCCCTGGGGGTTGGAGCTGGTGCCATGTGGGGCACAAACCCACACATGGGGTTCAGATCCAGTGCCATGTGGGGCACAAACCCACCCCTATGTGTCAGACCTGGTGCTATTAGGGGCACAAACCCATCCTTGGGGTCAGATCTGGTACCATGTGGGGCACAAACCCACCTCTGGGGGTCAGATCTGATGCCATGTGGGGCACAAACCCACCCCTATGTGTCAGATCTGATTTTATTAGGGGCACAAACCCACCCCTATGTGTCAGACCTGATGCTATTAGGGGCACAAACCCACCCCTGGGGGTCAGACCTGATGCTATTAGGGGCACAAACCCACCCCTATATGTCAGACCTGGTGCCATGTGGGGCACAAACCCACCCCTGTGGTCAGACCTGGTGCTATTAGGGGCACAGACCCATCCTTGGGGTCAGATCTGGTGCTGTGTGGGGCACAGACCCATCCCTATGTGTCAGACCTGATGTTATTAGGGGCACAGACCCATCCCTGGGGGTTGGAGCTGGTGCCATGTGGGGCACAAACCCACACATGGGGGTCAGATCCAGTGCTATATGGGGCACAAACCCACCCCTATGTGTCAGACCTGATGTTATTAGGGGCACAGACCCATCCCTAGGGGTTGGAGCTGGTGCCATGTGGGGCACAAACCCACCCCTATGTGTCAGATCTGGTACCATGTGGGGCACAAACCCATCCCTGGGGGTCAGATCTGCTGCCATTTGGGGCACAGACCCACTCCTATGTGTCAGACCTGGTGTTGTGTGGGGCACAAACCCACACATGGGGGTCAGACCTCATGCTATTAGGGGCACAGACCCATCCCTATGTGTCAGACCTGGTGCCAGGTGGGGCACAAACCCACCCCGTTGCCCTTTGAGGTTCCTTCCCAACCCAATGGATCCCACTCCCCTCCCTCTGCCCACCCCGACTCCCTTTGGACTCAATGCAGAGAGCTGGCACTGGTGGGAACCCCCCCCATCTCCCCCCATCCATCCCACCCCCTTCCTCACCCCATCTGGACGGACGCAGCTTTAAAAGCACCATCTCGAGGGCTCATTAAGCAGCATCTCTTTTCCGGGCCGAGCTCATCTCTCCATCTTTCAGCAACACAAGATTGATTTAAAACCCAAAGCTCCTCACCCAGCATCCTTCCTACAGGAGCCGGGTTGCTCGTTAGGTTAATTGCTTTTTGCTCTCTCTCTTGCTGGCAATCCCATACAGGCAGCTTCCAACCCCAAGCCCTGCTGGTGGATGATTGGATTTCACACTGAACTTAAGCAGAGCTCAAACTATTCACCACCCTTTTCCACACCAGGCTTCGATTTGGGCTCAAACCCATCGGATTCCATCATTAAAGACCCCCCCCATGGGACCCTTTAAACCCCAAAGCTGGGGGGGGACCCATTCCGAGCTCATCTCTTTGGGCTTTAACCCCAAAGGTGGGGGGGAGGGGGACCCTTTAAACCCCAAAGCTGGGGGGGGACCCATTCCAAGCTCATCTCTTCGGGCTTTAAACCCCAAAGCTGGGGGCGGGGGACCCTTTAAACCCCAAAGGTGTGGGGGGAACCCATTCCAAGCTCATCTCTTTGGGCTTTAAACCCCAAAGCTGGGGGGGGGCAACCCATTCCGAGCTCATCTTTTTGGGCTTTAACCCCAAAGCTGGGGGGGGTACCCATTCTGAGCTCATCTCTTCTGGCTTTAGGACCAAAGCTGGGGGGGGAGCCCATTCTGAGCTCATCTCTTTGGGCTTTAAACCCCAAAGCTGGGGGGGAGGGGGACCCTTTAAACCCCAAAGCTGGGGGGGTGGGGACAACCCATTCCGAGCTCATCTCTTCGGGCTTTAAACCCCAAAGCTGGGGGGGAAGGGGGGGACCCTTTAAACCCCAAATCTGGGGGGGGACCCATTCCAAGCTCATCTCTTCAGGCTTTAAACCCCAAAGCTGGGGGGGACCCTTTAAACCCCAAAGCTGGGGGGGGGGGGACGACAACCCATTCCGAGCTCATCTCTTCAGGCTTTAAGCCCCAAACTGGGGGGAACAACCCATTCCGATCTCATCTCTTTGGGCTTTAAACCCCAAAGCTGGGGGGGGACAACCCATTCCGAGCTCATCTCGTCGGGCTTTAAGCCCCATAGATGGGGGGGGGGACCCATTCCGAGCTCATTTCTTCGGGCTTTAAACCCCCAAATTGGGGGGGGGACCCATTCCGAGCTCATCTCTTCGGGCTTTAAGCCCGATTCGCGTTGCTTTCACACCCCGGCTCTATTCTGCAGCGCCGGCGGAGCTCTGCAAACAAAGGCTGAAGGACGCCTTGTGTTTTATCCCATCACATTTCCCCTTCTCCCCCCATCCCCTCTGCCCGTCCCTCCTCCCGCAGCCGGGAAGGCGCAGCGCTGAGTCCCGTAAGCCGAATAGATTGCGGGTAATGGTTCCCTCGGAGGGGAGGGAGGGAGGGAGATGCTCTTCCCGACCCGGTTCGGTTCAGCAAACTGCGGGAAGGAGAGATGGATTCTGCCCCTATCGCCGAGGGAACGGCAGTAAATCACCTTCCATTGACTGGAGGAGCGTTTTCGTTCCGAGCAGAGTGCACTTTGCATGCATTTTGCATGCCGCTTCCAGCGCGTGCTTTAAATTAATGCACTTTTCAACTCAAAGCCTCCAATTCTGATTTCATTGCACGAGTTTTCTCCTGGAGACACGTTCCCGACCCGGAGCCCTTTGCAGGTGGGTGAAGAGCCTCCAATTGTCTTCATTTCTAACCCCAGGGCTGAATTAACGGAGCTAATTGCCCTTATAGTCACATATAGGGACAGAGCGAACTCAAGCCGGGCTGCCCCATCCCAAATCTCGCCCTATAGCCCCCATTGCGGGTTGTGGGGCAGCTCTGGGTTCTGCCCCCCGCCTCCCAGAGGGCAATAATTCATCTCTCTGACTCTCTCCTGCATTGATCCATTGCTCTGCAAGAGGATGGAGGCTGCGGGATTCCTTATAGGACAAAGTGAAGGGGATGTGTTCTCCTTAGGAACACATCCAGCCTGATTTTAGGGATATTTGGTGTCTGCATGATCTCACACGGATGATGCTCTTGATGTGGGATATATTGGACTTTCCTCTCGACCCCCCCTTTGCACAATCAGCATTGGGAGGTAACGATGGTCCTGTCCTCATCTTGAACCCGAGGGGTGCGATGGAATGGCACTAATTAGTTGTGTGCACTTCCCATGTGTGCGGTGTTAGTCGTTCAGTAGGTGAGCCTTAAACAAGGAGCTTCGTGCCCCATATTCTCTGCACTCAATGGGGAGAAATCAGCATCTTCAGGCCTGCTAATAACAGACCCACCATGAATCCCCCATTGAGGAGGGGGGAACCTTCAGAGCAGTGCCCCAAATGAGCCCAAATGGATCAATGGGCTCAACCCAATGTTGGTTTGTTGGTGCAGCCCTTTGGAATGGAACAGTTTGACTCAACCCAATGCGTGTCGGTTGGCAAGACCAGCAAGGTGTTGTCCTATATTGGGATGGAACATGGGACTCAACTCAATGCGTGTTGGTTGGTAAGGCCAGAAAGGTGCTGTCCTTCTATATTGGGATGGAAAATGGGACTCAACTCAATGCTTGACTGGTTGGCAAGACCAGAAGGGTGATGTCCTTCTATATTGGGATGGAANTGTCCTTCTATATTGGGATGGAAAATGGGACTCAACTCAATGCTTGACTGGTTGGCAAGACCAGAAGGGTGATGTCCTTCTATATTGGGATGGAAAATGGGACTCAACTCAATGCTTGACTGGTTGGCAAGACCAGAAGGGTGATGTCCTTCTATATTGGGATGGAAAATGGGACTCAACTCAATGCTTGACTGGTTGGCAAGACCAGAAGGGTGATGTCCTTCTATATTGGGATGGAACATGGGACTCAACTCAATGCGTGTTGGTTGGTAAGGCCAGAAAGGTGCTGTCCTTCTATATTGGGATGGAAAATGGGACTCAACTCAATGCTTGACTGGTTGGCAAGACCAGAAGGGTGATGTCCTTCTATATTGGGATGGAACATGGGACTCAACTCAATGCGTGTTGGTTGGTAAGGCCAGAAAGGTGCTGTCCTTCTATATTGGGATGGAAAATGGGACTCAACTCAATGCTTGACTGGTTGGCAAGACCAGAAGGGTGATGTCCTTCTATATTGGGATGGAACATGGGACTCAACTCAATGCGTGTTGGTTGGTAAGGCCAGAAAGGTGCTGTCCTTCTATATTGGGATGGAAAATGGGACTCAACTCAATGCTTGACTGGTTGGCAAGACCAGAAGGGTGATGTCCTTCTATATTGGAATGGAAAATGGGGCTCAACTCAAAGCTTGACTGATGGCAAGACCAGCAGGATGCTGCCCTTTGGCAATGGAATGGAACAGTTTGACTCAACCCAATGCACATAGGTTGGCAAGATAGAATGGATGCTGCCTTCAATACTGGATGGAACATGGGACTCAACTCAATGTTGCTTTGCTAGGAAGGCTGGACAGATGTTGCCCTTTGAGAAAGCAGTTGAAACTCATCTGTTTCCTTGGGAAAGAAGTCGTGATGCTGGTGCAGGTCATGAGCTGGATGTCTCTGGTGGCTGCCATGCCATAAATCCTCACTGTGGTGCAATGAGAGGGACCCACAGAGGGACATCTATCAACATGAACCCAAATCAACTGTTAAAGTGGATTAACCAGAGCACATTAAACCCCATTCTGGATGCTTATCCAGGATTAGAGTTGGTTTTAATGCTCTCGAGCTTAATTCGAAGCTAAACTGAATTAAGGCTGGCTGCCTTTGGAACGAGCAGCTCCACGCGTGGAGTTGGGTGTGATTTACATCTGCTCTCAATCCACACCTCTGGGTTTGATCTATATGTCACCAGGGAGCAGAGCTGGCAGGGAATGCAGGGGAAGAATTACAGCTCCCGGCCGCGCTCGGCCGCTCCAAGATGTTCATCTGCCAACCTGAGTTGTGGCCTCAGCGAGGGCCACATCCAGCAGGGATGTGAGAGAGGATGATGTGTAAGGAGAGGGATGGGGTGAGAGATGGGGGTTCATCCTCATGGATAGGGATGGGGGTGAAAAATGGGGGTTCATCCTCATGGATAGGGATGGGGGTGAAAGATGGGGGTTCATCCTCATGGATAGGGATG
>NW_015439867.1:46089-48747 GCF_001577835.2 Coturnix japonica | reverse complement strand
GGGGTGAGAGATGGGGGTTCATCCTCATGGATAGGGATGGGGGTGAGAGATGGGAGTTCATCCTCATGGATAGGGATGGGGTGAGAGATGGGGGTTCATCCTCATGGATAGGGATGGGGTGAGAGATGGGGGTTCATCCTCATGGATAGGGATGGGGGTGTAAAATGGGGGTTCATCCTCAAGGAGAGGGATGGGGGTGTAAGATGGGGGTTCACCCTCAAGGATAGGCTTGGGGGTGAGAGATGGGGGTTCATCCTCAAGGATAGGGATGGGGGTGTAAAATGGGGGTTCATCCTCAAGGAGAGGGATGGGGGTGTAAGATGGGGGTTCATCTTCATGGTGCTGGGAATGGTTGGGACCATCGGAGCAGCCAGTCCTGGTGTGGGGTCAGTAAATGCAACGTCCCAATGGATTTGGGGTCTTTGTATCCCAGGATGGGGTTTTCCAGAGCTGGTCGGGATGGGAAAAGAGTCTGAAAGCATTTATAGGAATGCATTCAATGCTGAATCCATCTCCCCAAGCAAAGTGAGGCCCTGGGAAGCAGCTGCTGCTGGGAACCTGACCTCATTTCAATCCCTGCCCGCGGTGCCGTCATGCACAAAGCACGGGCTCCGCAGCGCAGTTCCTCCCTCCCCACCATTCCCAATGGGGATCCTCCTCACCAGACCCCCGATCTCCTCTGTTTTCCTCCCAAGAGCTGCCAGGACCGAACATCACCACGGGGTCACCGAGTCCTGGAGCAGGAAGGAGGGAGGAGACGTTTCCACGTCTCTTCTTGCAGCAATGGGAGGGGATGGAAGGGAGCCTCCAATCCCCTGATGAAATGATATCTATGTCGGCGATCGGGCTGGAATTCAGCTCTCATTGACCCCATCAAACCAGGGAAATGCCTCCGCTGGGGCTTTGAGGAGGTTTCTTGTCTTCTCCTTATTAATCACAGGGAAGAAAGCAGGTCCCTTCCCCTCCCATAAATCTTATTGCTGAGCTGGCCGGACGCTTGGCTGGCTGCCTCCTCTCTCTGCTCCTATAGGGGATGAAATGGGGAAGGAAGAAGGGAGTTCCTGCACTGCTGTGTGCAGCTCTGGGCTCCTGCGGGGTGCTAAGCACACACTTAATGCTGTGCAAATGTTGCCACGCTTGGTTGAGCCCAGGCATTAAAATCCTCAAGGTTTGGCTTTCAACTTTCTGTGCTGAATTCGGAGGATTTATGGGAGAAATAGTATCTCTATGGGGTGAAATGAGACTCTTGTCTTCCCCACTCGGATTGATGCCACGCTGATAAACCCCAAAACACAGAGCCTGATATGGGGGATTATGATTGTTTTGTTACCCACAGAGCTCATTTAGCATCTGTAACCCCGATGGACCATCCCAAGTGGAAAACCAGCCGCCATCAACCCCATCTCACCCCACTTGTCAGTGATGGAGGTGACGGGCTCCACTTCCCATCAGCTCTTATGGCACGTTTGGCTTCCATCCATACCCACCTAGGATGAAAGGAGGAGTAAACGTGGAATATGGAGATGGGGAAGGGGCTGGCACTGCTCCCTCTGCCCCCATCTCTTCTTAATAGGGCCAAAATACCTCCAGCTCCTTCACGTCTCCTTTCCATTAGTGAATGGGCACCTATTGAAGGATCTCAGCAGAGGGAATTCAAGTGGTTCTAACGCCAACTGCTCTCAAGGTAACCATTATGATCCCTTGAAAACATTTTATTATGAAGGCAAGTGTATGTCTTAGCAATGCTCAGATGACTCCTTAGTGTCATGTTTATCCCAAGCTGGGCACTTCACAGAATGAATGAGTTGATGAGATCCAAGTTCTCCCTTTGTTTAATGGACTTGAAGTTGTTTAAATCACCGGCTTCACTTAAACCTTGCACTTAAAACAGGACGGTCTGTTTCTCTCCATTAAAAGTTCATCCATCATATCATGAACCTTTCCGGAAAGCCCCAATGGGGAACCAAAAGGTTCATACAAAGCTCTGGGTTGGGTGTTTTCACATAGAATGAACCATTTCCTGGCATAAAGGGGCCTAAAATCACCTCCTCCTTTAGCGGGGTCGGTGCTGCACCAAGTGGTGACACCATTGGGTTGAAATGGAGAAGGTTTGGAGAACCTTCAAGCCAAGCAATGTGAGGACACATAGAGGCTTCTCCATCCACTGTTAAATCCTTCTATAACACATCCCCAGCCATGAAACCTGAGGGCTTCCCTCTCATATATACCCCCAGCCATGAAACCCCATCCGTTTCCTCACATATACCTCCCTTAGCTCGGACTTGGGAAGCCACACATCGCATCCACATCAATTACCATCATCCCTTCCATTCCCTTTTGCACCCACGAAGCTCAGAGTTGTCGTCCCCCCCCCCCTTGGAGCCCCCATTGGTGATCCATTGCCAACTGACTTTGTGTTCTCCTTGCGATATCCGTGCTCGAGAGCGGCACAGATGTAAATACATCCCAGCTGTCCTGATTTGATTCATGCTTTGGTATCGAATCGCTTGTGCCTCCTTGGGTGCCATAAATCTCCTCTGGGGTAACTCCACCTGAATTGCTCTTTGTGTGCGTCGCGGGTCGGGATGAGGAACTGCTCTGCGGGGGAGCTGCTGGACTGAGCTGTGTTTCCATTTGCTTGTATGGGTCTGAAGTGGG
>NW_015439867.1:32115-46064 GCF_001577835.2 Coturnix japonica | reverse complement strand
CCCAAAGCTGGGGGGACCGCTTTAAAACCCAAAGCTGGGGGGGGACGACAACCATTCCGAAGCTCATCTCGTTAGGCTTTAACCCCAAACTGGGGGGAAAAACCATTCCGATCTCATCTCATTTGGGCTTTACAACCACAAGCTGGGGGGGACAAACCATTCCGATCTCATCTCGTCGGGCTTTAAGCCCATAGATGGGGGGGGGACCTTCCTGACTTCATTTTGCCTTCGGGGCTGTTAAACTCCTCCAAATTGTTGGGGGGGACCATTGCCAGAGCTCATCTCTTCTGGCATTTAAGCCGATTCGCGTTGCTTTCACACCACCGGCTCTATTCTGCGCGCCGGCGGAGCTCTGGCAAACAAAGGCTTGAAGAGCGCCTTTGTTTTATTCCCATCATATTTCCCCTTCTCCCCCATCCCCTCTGCCCGTCCTCTCCCGCCAGCCGGGAGGCCGCAGCGCTGAGTCCCGTAAGCCGATAGATTGCGGGTTATGGTTCCCTCGCTGGAGGGAGGGAGGGAGGGAGCAATGCTTTCCGACCCGGTTCGGTTCAAGCAAACTGCGGGAAGGAGAGATGGATTTCTGCCCCCTATCGCCGATGGAAACGCATGTAAATCACTTCCATGACTGGAGAGCGTTTTCGTATTCCGTAGCAGTAGTGCACGTTTGCATGCATTGTGCCATGCCGCTTCCAGCTGCGTGTTTAAATTAATGCACTTTTCAACTCAAAGCCTCCAATTCTGATTCATGCCGAGTGTTTTCTGCCTGGGACCACGTTTTCCCGACCGGAGCCCTTTTGCCAGTGTGGTGAAGAGCCTCCATTGTCTTCATTTCTAACTCCCAGGCTGAAATTAACGGATGCAATGCCGTATAGTTCAACACTAATAGGTGACAGAGCGAACTCAATCCGGGCTGCCCCATCCAAATCTCGCTCCTATAGCCCCCATTGCGGTTGTGGGGCAGCTCTGGGTTCTGCCCCCCGCCTCCCAAGAGGGCAATATTTTCATCTCTCTGATCTCTCCTGCTTGATCCCATTGCTTGCAAAGGGCAGGAGCCTGGGGATTCCTTATAGGACAAAGTGAAGGGGATGTTTCTCCTAGAACACATCCACCTGAATTTTAGGGCATATTTGGTGTCTGCAGTGATCTCACACTGGATGCATGCTCTTGAGTGCGGTATATTGGACTTTCCTCTCGACCCCCCCTTTTGCCACAATCAGCATGGGATGCGGTAACGATTGTCCTGTCCTCCATCCTGAGAACCGAGGGGTTGCGATGAATGGCATAATTTAGTTGTTGTGCATTCCCATGTGTGCGGTGTAGTCGTTCAGTAGGGAGCCTTAAACAAGGAGCTTCGGTGCCCATGTTCTCTGCACATCAATGGGAGAGAAATCAGCAATTCTTCAGGCCTGCTAGATAACAGACCACCATGATCCCCCATTAGGAGGGGGGAACTTCAGAGCAGTGCCCACAATGAGCCCAAATGGATCAAATGGGTCACCCACATGTTGTTTGTTGGGTGTTGCAGCCCTTTGGAACTGGAACAGTTTGACTTCAACCCAATGCGTGTCGGTGGCATAAGACCAGCAAGGTGTTGTCCCTATATTGGGATGAGAACATGGGGACTCAACTCAATGCGGTTGGTTGGTAAGGCAGAAAGGTGCTGTCCTTCTATATTGGATGGAAATGGGACTCAACCTCAATGCTTGACCTGGTTCGGCAAGACAGAAGGGTGATGTCCTTCTATAATTGGATGGAAAATGGACTCAACTCAATGCTTGGACTGTTGGCAACGACCAGAAGGGTGATGTCCTTCTATATTGGGAAGGAAAAAAATGGGACTCAACTCAATGCTGACTGGTTGGCAAGACAGAAGTGTGATGTCTTCTATATTGGAATGGAACAATGGGGGCTCACCTCAAGCTTGACTGATGGTCAAGACCACGGATGCTGCCTTTGCAATGGAATGGAACAGTTTGACTCAACCCAATCGCACATGTAGGTTCGCAAGATAGAATGGATGCTTGCCTTCAATACTGGATGGAACATGGGACTCAACTCAATGTTGCATTTGCTAGAAGGCTGGACAGTGTTTGCCCTTTTGAGAAAGCAGTTGAAAAGCTCATCTGTTCCTTGGGAAAGAATCTGATGCTGGTGCAGGTCATGAGCTGGATGTCTCTGGTGGCGCCATGCCATAAATCCCTCACTGTGGTGCAATGAGAGGACCCACAGAGGGACATCTATCAACATGACCCAAATCAACTGAGTTAAAGTGGATTAACCCAGAGACACATTAAACCATTTCTGGATGTTATCCAGTGATTAGAGTTGGTTTTAATGCTCTCGAGCTTAATCGAAGCTAAACGATAAGGCTGCTGCCTTTGGAACGAGCAGCTCCACGGCGTGGAGTTGGGATGCTGTGATTTACATCTGTACTCAATCCACACCTCTGGGTTTGCATATATATGTCACCAGGGAGAAGAGCTGGAGGGAATGCCGGGATAAAGAATTAACAGCTCCGCCGGCATCGGCCGCTCCAAGTGTCATCTGCAACCTGATTGTGGCCTCCCAAGCGAGGCCACAATCCAGCTAGGGATGTGAGTAGAGGATGATGTGTAAGGAGAGGGATGGTGGTGAGAGATGGGCGGTTCATCCTCATGGATAGGATGGGGGTGAAAAATGGGGGTCATCCTCATGCATGAGGGGAAGATGGGGGTATCCATGGATGGAGGAAGATGGGGGTTCATCCTCATGGATAGGGATGGGGGTGAGAAGATGGCGGGGTTTCCGTCCTCATGGATAGGAATGGGTGAGAGATGGGCGGTTCATCCTCAGGATAGGAGGTAGAGGGGCTCCCTGGATAGATGGGCGTGGGTGAGTCATCCTCATCGGATAGGATGGGTGAGAGATGGGGGTCATCCTCGATGGATAGCGATGGGGTGAGAGATGGGGTTCATCCTCATGGATGGGATGGGGGTATGTAAAATGGGGGTTCATCCTCAGGAGAGGGATGGGGAGTGTAAGATGGGGGATTCACCCTCAAGGATAGGGCTTGGGTGAGAGATGGGGATCATCTCTTCAAGGATAGGGATGGGGGTTGTAAAAATGGGGGTTCATCCTCAAGGAGATGGATGGGGGTGTGTAAGATGGGGGTTCATCTTCATGGTGCGGATATGTTGGACCATCGGAGAGCCAGTCCTTGGGTGGGGGTCAGATAAAATGCAACGTCCATGGATTTGGGGTTCTTTGTAATCCCAGGATGGGGTTTTCCGAGAAAGCTGGGTCGGGATGGGAAAAGAGTCTGAAAGCATTTATAGGAATGCTTATCTGAATCCATCTCCACCAAGCAAAGTGAGGCCCTGGGAAGCAGCTGCGGCTGGGAACCTGCCTCTATTTCAATCCCTTGCCCGCGGTCCGTCAGGCACAAAGCAGCGGGCTCCGCAGCGCAGTTCTCCCTCCCCACCGATTCCCATAAGAGAGAGATCCTCCGCACCAGACCCCCCGAATCCCTCTGCTTTGCCTCCAAGAGCGCCAAGGACCCGAACATCACCACGGGGTCACCGATTATCCTGGAGCAGGAAGGAGGTGAGGAGACGGTTTTTGTCCACCCGTCTTTCTTGCAGCAATGGGAGGGATGGAAGGGAGCCTCCCAATCCCCTGGATATGACTATCTATGTCGGCCATACGGCTGGAATCAGCTCCATTGACCCATCGAAACAGGGAAATGCCTCGCTGGGGCTTGAGGAGGTTTCTGTCTTCTCCTTATAATCACAGGGAAGAAAAGCAGGTCCTTCCCCTCCCATAATCTTAGTTGCTGAGCTGCGCCACGCTGGCTGGCTGCCTCTCTCTTCTGCTCCTATAAGGGATGACATGGGGAAGGAAGAAGGGAGTTCCTGCCTGCTGTGGCCAGCTCTGGGCTCCTGCGCGGGTGCTAAGCACACACCTTAGATTGCTGTTGCAAATGTTGCCACGCTTAGTTGAGCCCAGGCTATTAAAAATCCTCAAGGTTTGGCTTTCAACTTCTGTGCCTTGATATTCGGGAGGATTCTATGGGAGAAATAGTATCTTCTATGGGGTGAATGGGACTTTGTCTCCCCACTCGGATGATGCCGACCGCTGATAAACACCAAAACACAGGCCCTCGATATGGGGGATATGATTGTTTTGTTACCCACAGAGCTCATTTAGCATCTGTAACCCCGATGCGACCATCCAGTGGAAAACAACCGCCTATCAACCCCATCTCACCCCTTGCTAGTGATGGAGGTGACGGCCTCCATTTCCCATCAGCTTCTATGCACGTTTGGCTTCCGATCCATACCCACCATTAGGACTGAAAGGAGGCAGTAACGTGGAATACTGGAGATGGGGATATGGGGCTGGGCCACGCTCCCTCTCCCCCAATCTTCTTTTAATAGGGCGCAAATACCTCCAGCTCCGTTCACGTCTCCTTTCATTAGTGAATGGGCACCTATTGAAGGATCTCGAGCAGAGGGAGATTCAAGTGGTTCTAATCGCAACTGCTCTCAGTAACATTATGATCCCTGAGAAAACATTTTTTATGAAGGCAAGTGTAGTGTTCTGAGAATGCTCAGATGATCTCTTAGTGTCCATCATGTTTTATCCAAGTGGGCTCTTCACAGAATGATATGAGTTGAATGTAGATCCAAGTTCTCTTTGTTTAATGACTGAAGTGTGTTAATTATCACCCCTTCACTAAACCTTGCACTTAAAACAGGACGGTCTGTTCTCTCCATGATAAGTTTCATCCATCATATCATGAACCATTTTCCGGGAAAGCCCCAATGGGGAAACCAAAAGGTTCTATCAAAGCTCTGGGTTGGGTGTTTTCCCCATAGAAATAAGACCATTCCTTGGCTAAAGGGCCAAAATCACCTCCTCCTTTAGCGGGGTCGGGTGCTGCACCAAGTGGGACACCATTGGGTTGAAATGGTGAGAAGGTTTGAGAACCTTCAAGCCAAGCCAATGGAGGACACATGAGGCTTCTCCATCCACTGTTAAATCCTTCTTTTATAACACATCCCCAGCATGAAACTGAGGGCTTCCCTCTCATTATACCCCAGCCATGAAACCCATCCGTTTCTCAACATTATACTCTCCTTGCTGGACTTGGGAAGCCACACATCGCATCGCACATCAATTCCATTCAATCCCTTCCATTCCCTTTTGCACCACGAAGCTCAGAGTTGTCTTCTCCCCCCCCTTGGAGCCGCCCCTTGGTGATCCATTGCCAACTGACTTTGTGTTCTCCTTGCGATATATCTTCTTGTGCTCGAGACGGCACAGCATGTAAATACATGCCCAGCTGTCCTGATTGATTCATGCTTTGGTATCTGAATCGGCTTGTGGCTCCTTGGGGCATAAATCTCCTCTGGGTAATCCACCTGAATTGCTCTTTGTTGTGCGTCGCGGTCGGATGAGGAACTGCTCTTGCGGGGGGCTGCTGACGCAGTGTTTTCCATTTGCTGTGAGATGGGTCTCAAGTGGGAGGGATTTGGGTAGGGGCAGCTCTGGAAGTCTTATGGGGGGGGGTGGGGGGAGAGACAGAATAAAGTGCTTTGGGACTTGATGTGTTATGAATCACAAATCTCATTGTCCCACCCCAGTAGGGAGGAGGAAAGGGGGCAGATTAGCCTGTGGATGAATGTCTACTTGCCCTACAGCACACAGAGTCATTTGGCTCAGCAGATGATGAGGTCCCCCTGACTGGGGTCCTACAAAGCCAGCAAAACCCAATGGGCCCAGAGCCATCTCACCTCAATGTGACCATCTCAGAGCCAAAAGGGATCCTCTGGGCTCACACAATGGCATGGGAGCACCTCAAGGGTGTACTGGGATCCCCCCATGTGGGCACGGAACCCGGTCTTGGCCAACAGTGGTCCCCAAGGTTCATATGGTTCAATGGGAACGCCTCTAAGATGGTGTGGGACATCCTCATATGGGTCTTGGCCAACAGTGGTCCTCAAGGCTCACATGGTTCAATGGGAACGCCTCTAAAGTGTTGTGGGACATCCTCATATGGGTCTTGGCCAACAGTGATCCCTAAGGCTCATATGGTTCAATGGGAACGCCTCTAAGATGGTGTGGGACATCCTCATATGGGTCTTGGCCAACAGTGGTCCTCAAGGCTCATATGGTTCAATGGGAATGCCTCTAAAGAGTTGTGGGACATCCTCATATGGGTCTTGGCTAACACTGGTCCTCAAGGCTCACATGGTTCAATGGGAACGCCTCTAAAGTGTTGTGGGACATCCTCATATGGGCATGGAACCTGGTATTGGCCAACAGTGGTCCCCAAGGCTCATATGGTTCAATGGGAACACCTCTAAAGTGTTGTGGGACATCCTCATATGGGTCTTGGCTAACAGCGGTCCTCAAGGCTCATATGATGCCATGGGAACACCTCTGGGATGCAGTGGGGCATCTTCATGTGGCCATGGAAAACCCAGTTGTGGCCCAACAGTGTTCCTCCAGGCCTACACCATGGGAGCATATGGGATATATACTGGGAACATCCTCATGTGGGCATGAAGATGCTCAGGGTCAGTTGTAGTCAATGTCTCCAACCTGGAACACAGAGAGAAGAGGCCAAATCCTGCCCAAAGCCACCACCTTCTCCATCCATCCAGCTCCAGAAACACTCTGATATGGGGCACTCCGCATCCCAGAGCTCTCCCTATAACCACCCATAGAACCATGATGCAAAGCCTCAATGGGGCTCACAACCGGATGGGGCTGAACTCAGGGCAGTAAAAAGGGGTTATTTAGGGGGATCCTGGATGGATAAAAGGGAACACAGCACTCATAGAATCCCAAGACAAGCGAGATTCACACTGCATAAAAGACAGGAGACGATCACACAGCACAAAGCCCTCAATGTCTTCCATTATATCCACAGAACTCAAAGACATGGAGAGAGCATTGAGAATCCTCCGGCTTAATAATAACAGAAGTAAAAAGTTGTTAATCAAGCACGTGACCCTATAAAATAAAGGGAATAATTGAAAAGATATCTAATTTATCTATTGAATGCCTCCAACGCTCCCTTTATCACCGAGATGGACAGGATATAATTGGTGCGGTGAAAGCCATCAATCTTAGGAAGTGGGCTTTCTGTACAAGATACAACTATTACTGTCATATTATGACACCATAATATCAAGATCAATGACATTTTAAACACACTCCAGTTATGGGCAATTGGTGACAATAAAAACAGTGACAAATTGATGAAACAAGAGCCAAATGATCCGGCGTCTAAAATAAACCATAAATAATCTTCTTAAATATATATCTATATATATATATACCCACCAAACTCGCTGTGGTCGGGGGGTGATTCCTTCCACCCCAAGCCTCCAATGGGCCACAATTATCTTGAAGGGGAATCTTCCCCTTCTTGATTTAGGGCTCGTTCCCATGCGGTTTAATAACGTTATCGTTAGCATAATTGTTGCCATAAAATGGAAGGTTATGGCTTCCAAGGGCTGAAGAGCCAACGCGACATAAACAGTAACACGACTTGAAGATCTTATGGCATCGGGATGGTTTTATTCCCTCGGGGCTTCCATGGGGCCTTAAATATAAGTAAGGATAACAGCAGTTGTGTCTGTAGGGCGCCCTGGTTGGATTCAGCCCCGTTATGAGGACAGCGCTTGGGTTTTATATGTTGAAAAGGGGGAATGGGGGGTTGAAATCCTATAGATCCATTCTGCTTCTGAAACCCAATGGAGTCCAACACAGGGAGGCTGGAAAAGATGTCCAAGACCAACGTTACAACCCCAACCCACCCCCACCATGTTCACTCATCAGATCAAGGAGTCATTAAGGTCGGAAAAGACCTCCAAGACCAACATTACAACCACAACCCACCCCCACCATGTTCATTCATCAGATCAAGGAGTCATTAAGGTTGTAAAAGACCTCCAAGACCAACAATCCAACCCATTCTCAACATACCTACTCGTCAAACCATGGACTCATTATGGTTAGATAAGGCCACAGAGATCACTGGGTCCAACCCCAACCCATTCCCACCACGCTCACTCATAGACTCATTGGGTCATAAAGGTTGGAAGAGACTCCCAAAACCAACACTACGACCCCAACCCACCCCCACCATGTTCATTCATCAGATCAAGGAGTCATTAAGGCCAAAGACCAACAATCCAACCCATTCTCAACATACCTACTCATCAAACCATGGACTCATTATGGTTAGATAAGACTATAGAGATCACTGGGTCCAACCCCAACCCATTCCCAACCACGCTCACTCATAGACTCATTGGGTCATAAAGGTTGGAAGAGACTCCCAAGACCAACATTACGACCCCAACCCACCCCCACCATGCTCATTCATCAGATCAAGGAGTCATTAAGGCCAAAGACCAACAATCCAACCCATTCTCAACATACCTACTCGTCAAACCATGGACTCATTATGGTTAGATAAGACCACAAAGATCACTGGGTCCAACCCCAACCCATTCCCACCACGCTCACTCATAGACTCATTGGGTCATAAAGGTTGGCAAAGACCTCCAAGACCAACAATCCAACCCATTCTCAACATACCTACTCATCAAACCATAGACCCGTTATGGTTAGATAAGACCACAGAGATCACTGGGTCCAACCCCAACCCATTCCCACCACGCTCACTCATAGACTCATCGGGTCATAAAGGTTGGAAGAGACTCCCAAGACCAACATTACAACCCCAACCCACTCCCACAGTGTTCATTCATCAGATCAAGGAGTCATTAAGATCAGATAAGACCTCCAAGAGCAACAATCCAACCCCAACCCATTCCCACCGTTCTCACTCATAGACTCATTGGGTCATAAAGGTTGGGAAAGACCTCCAAGACCAACAGTCCAACCCCAAAACTGCTTGGTTCTGCCTCAGAATCGCTCCTCCTTCCCTATATTTGATAATAACCCCAAAACTGACATTGCAAGGCAGTGGAAAATGGCTCAGAAATGGAAACCATTCCCAACCCCAGCCCAGACTCAGGCTCTGTGTGGATTCCTTTGGGATGAATCTATGCCAGAACCATCCTGGCCTTTGTTGCCAACCCCATGTGGTCCTCGGCCTCATTTTGAGGCGAATTATCCCAAAAATGGCTGCAGGGATTCAGTAGGGAGCCTTGGGGTGGGGGGTGATGGAAAATCCCACCTTGGGACCCTCTGCTATGAGGTGATGGGGAACTTTGTGCTTTGGGGGAAAATACTCCTAAACTGGGGGTTAAGGTGTCCTACTGATGGGGGTGGGATCAGCAGGGGGGGTGGGAGGCCCCAACTCAGCAATATCAATGGGGAAGGGGAACATCAGTGCATACCTGGGGGTACAAAGACTATCCTTGGGGTCAGATCTGATGCCATGTGGGGCACAAACCCATCCCTGGGGGTCAGACCTGATGCTATTAGGGGCACAAACCCACCCCTGGGGGTCAGACCTGATGCTATTAGGAGCACAAACCCACCCCTATGTGTCAGACCTGGTGCCATGTGGGGCACAAACCCACCCCTATGTGTCAGACCTGATGCTATTAGGGGCACAAACCCACCCCTATGTGTCAGACCTGGTGCCATGTGGGGCACAAACCCACTCCTGGGGGTCAGATCTGATGCCATGTGGGGCACAAACCCACCCCTGGGTGTCAGATCTGATGCCATTAGGGGCACAAACCCACCCCTATGTGTCAGACCTGGTGCCATGTGGGGCACAAACCCACCCCTGGGGGTCAGACCTGGTGCCATGTGGGGCACAAAACCACCCCTATGCTGTCCAGACCTGGTGGCCATGTGGGCACAAAACCCATCCTGGGGGTCAGACCTGATGCTATTCAGGGACACAGACCCACCATCTCGAGGGGGGGTCAAGACTGGTTGCGCACATGTGGAGTGCACAAACCCCATCCGCAAGTCTGTCAGACCACTGGCGTGCGTTAATTAAGGATAAGGCAGGCTTACAAGGTCGCTCTAACCCGCTTTGAGTGATGTCCAGGAATCTGAGTGGACCATAGCTGGGCCTGAGAACAACCACGATAGACACCTAACTGTGCTACAGATCGTGGTGGCAAGATGTTTGGGGCAGCAAACGCACCCCTATGTGCAGACCCTGAGGTCACATGTTGGGGCACACACCCACACCCGTATCAGTGATCAGACCTGGTGGCATGCTGGTCACAAACCCACCCCATGTGTCTAAGACCTGGTGCCTATGTGGGGCACAAACCCCACCCCTGGGGTGTAGAACCTGTGCTATTTAGGAGGCACAAAACCCAACCTACGTGTCAGACCTGCCTATGTGGGGCAACAAACCCACCCCTGGGGCGTCCAGACGTGTGGCCATCGGTGGTGGCACGACCCCATCAGCACAAACCCATCACCTAAGGAGCAGCTTGAAGCTGCAGCAGAATTAAACACCAGGAGATGGAGAGCGGAGGCATCTCAGCGCTGGCATCACTCAAACCCACGCTGCTAACGAAGCAGCTCTAATAGTGAAATATGGGCCCCGTTTAAGGGGAAGCCAACCCGTCTCCCTGCAAGAAAACAGAAAATAAATACACGGGAAATAATAATAACAACAACTTGCAGCTTGATCTAAAAGATACGCCGGGTAAATACATTAATAGGAGGTAATTGAAAAAAAGCTGCTGGGTAATCTTTAAGCAATGATGGAGTTAAGGCATGGGGCTGGCGGTGGATCAGCACATCCCAGCCCTGGTGTTTTATGGGGTTGGGTCGGAGCAGAGGTGTCATATTTAGATATCTCATTATGTTCCGAGATGCTCCAGCAGCTCCCCCCCCCCCCCAACGAGCGACACGTGGGGCTGAACAAAAAGGGGAATTGGAGCCATAAAAGAGAGAGAGGACAAGGTATCGCTGGATGGAAGAGATAAAGATGTTCCCTCTCCTCATGCTGATATTAATAGGGCAGGAGGCTCCTCTGCTCCTGGGCACGGATGAGGAGGCTGCAATGGGGTTTGGTTTAATGCTGCTTTGCGATTTGCTTTGCAGCCAACCATGCAGCTCCAAGCTCTCCTTGCTCAGCATCACAAATCCCATCCTTGGGGGGTGAGAATGGGGGTCCTGAGCTCCCATTGTGGGGGGGTGTGGGGACCCCAGTGTGCTGTGCTCCCATTGCATTGGGACCCCATTGCATGGGGATGTGGGGACCCCATGGCGCTGTGCTCCTTAGTATGGGGGTGTGGGGTCTCTGTAGTGCTGGGCTCCTTTGTATGGGGATGTGGGGACCCCACAGCACTGTGGTCCTTTTGCATTGGGATCCCATGGTGCTGTGCCCCCATTGCATGGGGATATGGGGACCCCATGGAGCTGTGCTCCTTCGAGCAGGGTTGTGGGGTCCCTATAGTTCTGGGCTCCTTTGTATGGGGATGTGGGGACCCCATGGTGCTGTGCTCCTTAGTATGGGGGTGTAGGGTCTCTATAGTGCTGGGGTCCTATGTATGGGGACACCTGTGCTTCCATTGCATTGGGACCCCACTGCATGGGGATGTGGGGACCCCATGGTGCTGTGCTCCTTTTGCATTGGGACCCCATGGAGCTGTGCCCCCATTGCATGCAGATATGGGGACCCCATGGTACTGTGCTACTTTGAGCAGGGCTGTGGGGTCCCTATAGTGCTGGGCTCCTTTGTATGGGGATGTGGAGACCCCATGGTGCTGTGCTCCTTTTGCATTGGGACTCCATGGTGCTGTGCCCCCTTTGCATGGGGATGTGGGGTCCCCACTGTGCTGTGCCCCCATTGCATGCAGATATGGGGACCCCATGGTACTGCGCTACTTTGAGCAGGGCTGTGGGGTCCCTATAGTGCTGTGCTCCTTAGTATGGGGATGTGGGGACCCCACATTGCTGTGATCCTTTGTATGGGGATGAGGGGACCCTATGGTGCTGTGCTCCCATTGCATTGGGACCCCAT
Organism: Coturnix japonica; assembly: GCF_001577835.2. NCBI lineage: Eukaryota > Metazoa > Chordata > Aves > Galliformes > Phasianidae > Coturnix > Coturnix japonica. The sequence goes on along the minus strand of NW_015439867.1, from coordinate 34,096 downwards.
TGCATGGGGATGTGGGGACCCCATGGTGCTATGCTCCTTAGTATGGGGGTGTATGGTCTCTATAGTGTTGGGGTCCTATGTATGGGGATGAAGGGACCCCATGGTGCTGTGCTCCTTAGTATGGGGGTGTGGGGTCTCTGTAGTGCTGGGGTCCTATGTATGGGGATGTGGGGACCCCATGGGTGCTGTGCTCCCTTTGCATTGGGATCCCACAGTGCTGTGCCCCCATTGCATTGGGACCCCAAAGAACCCCAGGGCTTCTTTATAAGGCTCCTGCAGACGGATGGGCAGCCTGGGGCTGTAAATACACCCATCCACAGCCCTAAGCCTTCAAAAAGGGGTTTCTTCCCATTGGGTTTTGGGTGGATTTCCCCCCAATTTAGACCAGCTTGAGCCCCCAAATGAGCAGCAATGAAATACCATGCCCTGGTTTGCATGGATGGCTGATTAGAGCTGAGCTGGGAGCCCAAAGAGCCTCTTTTCCTTCTTTGAAGACACCCCGAAGAGATTCTCATCTCTAGGAACCCATTATTCCCTTTGATGAGCCTGAGCTTTAATTAACCTTAGGGTCCAGCACCCCGCTACTGTTATCCTATGGCTGGTGGACCTTCCTATGCAAGAATACAAGGCTTCAGGGATATGAGGGGGGGGGGGGTCCCTAAGAACCACCTAATGGGGGGGGCACAGAGATCCAAATGGGGACACAGGGACCCCAATGGGGACACAGAGACCCAAATAGGGACACAGAGACCCAATGGGGGCACAGAGACCCCTATGGGGCACAGAGACCCCCCTATGGGGCATAGGGACCCCTATGGGACACAGAGACCCCTATGGGGCACAGAGACCCCAATGGGGACCCACAGAACCCAATGGGGACCCACAGGACCCAATGGGGACCCACAGAACCCAATGGGGACACTGAGTCCCAAATGGGGGCACAGAGACCTGAATGGGGGCACAGGGACCCCAATGGACACAGAGACCCCAATGGGCACAGAGACCTGAATGGGAGCACAGAGACCCGAACAGGGACACAGAGACCTGAATAGGGACAATGAGACCCCAATGGGGACAATGAGACCCTAATGGGGACAATGAGACCCCAATGGGGACAATGAGACCCCAATGGGGGCACAGAGACCCCAATGGGGCACAGAGACCCCTATGGGGCACAGGGACCCCTATGGGGCACAGAGACCCCAATAGGGACACAGACACACAAATGGGGGCACAGAGACCCGAATGGGAACACAGAGACCCAATGGGGACACAGAGACCCAAATAGGGACACAGAGACCCCAATGGGGACACAGAGACCTCAGTGGGGGCACAGAGACCCAATGGGGACACAGAGAACACAATGGGGACACAGAGACCCCAATAGGGGCACAGAGACCCCAATGAGGGCACAGAGACCTGAATGGGGGCACAGAGACCCCAATGGGGGCACAGAGACCCCTATGGGGCATAGGGACCCCTATGGGGCACATAGACCCCTATGGGGCACAGGGACCCCTATGGGGCACAGAGACCCTATGGGGCACAGGGACCCCTTTAAACCCCCTCCCTTCCTATTCCCCCCCCTATTGGGATCATTAGACCCTGAGATTTCCCTCTGTCGGGCAGCCCCAGACGATTCCCTGCCCCACCGGCCGCCCTTTGAGACTCCAAACAAATAAATAAAGCCAAGAGAGAAAGGCTGAAGTGACAGATCACCCCATAGGGAGCCCAGGCTGAGCTCAGGAGCACAAAGGAGATATTCTCCCCCCTGTGCCAAATGCATGACGGCCCCTTGCAACCAATCCTTGTGTAAATAGCAGCAATTTATGGGGCGCTTTGCTCCCCCGTAGCCCCCACGGATGGAGGAGAGAAGGGCAGAACGAGTCCCTGCATCCTCTGAACTCCAAGCAGGGCTCGGGGTGAAGCAGAGTTTGCGGTGGCTTTGCATAGAGTGGGAATAAATAGAGGTGGGGGGGGG
>NW_015439867.1:19316-27483 GCF_001577835.2 Coturnix japonica | reverse complement strand
GGTTCCTATAGGGTCCATATGGGATCCCTATGGGGTCCATAGGCTTCCACTGTGTGCATATACAGGTCCATATAGGGCCCATAGGCTTCCTCTGTGTGAGTATACGGGTGCCTATAGGGTCCATATGGGATCCCTATAGGGTCCATAGGCTTCCACTGTGTGCATATACTGGTCCCTATAGGGTCCATATGGGATCCCTATAGGGCCCATAGGCTTCCTCTGTGTCTGTATACAGGTCCCTATAGGGTCCATAGCCTTCCTCTGTGTGGGTATATGGGTGCCTATAGGGTCCATATGGGATCCCTATAGGGTCCATATGGGACCCCTTATAGGGTCCATAGGTTTCCTCTGTGTGCATATACAGGTCCCTATAGGGTCCATATTCTTCCTCTATGTGGGTGTACAGGTGCCTATAGGGTCCATATGTGGTTCCTATAGGGTCCATAGCCTTCCTCTGTGTGGGTATGTGGGTGCCTATAGGGTCCATACGTGGTCCTTATAGGGTCCATATTCTTCCTCTGTGTGTGTATACAGGCACCTATAGGGTCCATATATGGTCCCTATAGGGTCCATAGGCTTCCTCTGTGTCTGTATATAGGTCCCTATAGGGTCCATAGGCTTCCTCTGTGTGCATATACGGTGCCTATAGGGTCCATTTGGGATCCCTATGGGGTCCATAGGTTTCCTTTGTGTGCATATACAGGTCCCTGTAAGGTCCATAGCCTTCCTCTGTGTGCGTATACAGGTCCCTATAGTGTCCATATGTGATCCCTATAGGGCCCATAGGCTTCCTCTGTGTGCATATACAGGTGCCTATAGGGTCCACATGTGGTCCCTATAGGGTCCATAGCCCCCCCCCCCCCCCCACTCCCCCCGAGGACACCCGTGACCCTTTCACCCCCCCACCCCCCCCCATCGGTCATTAACGCCGGGCAGCAGCGGCGGATCCGGAGCCGCTTATGATAAATGGGGATGTTATGGGGGGGGGTGATTATGGGGCTGGAGAGGGGTTGTTGTGGGCTGAGGTTGTGCGGTTTGTGGGTCTGGGGGGTGCGTTATGGGGCTGGGGTGGCTACGGCTGGGGAGGGGGTTGTGGGGCTGGAGGGGAGGTTATGGGGCTGCGGGCGTGGGGGCTTTGGGGCTGGAGGGGTCTGTGGGGCTGGAGAGCGGCATTAGGGGCTGGGGAAGGAGGTTGTGGCTGGGCGGGGGTGGTTGTGGGGCTGGGGAGAAGGGGGTTATGGGCTGAGGGGGGGGGTTGTTAGGCGGCTGGAGGGCGTTGTGGGGCTGGAGGGTGTTGTGGGACTGCGAGGGGGAGTTGTGGGGGTGAGGAGTGGTTATGGGGCTGGGGGGGGGGTTGTGGGGCTGGATGGGGAGGGTACAAAGAGAGCTACACCAAACGGGAGCGAACGGGGAGCGGCCATTCATCATCAGAGCTGAGCCATGAAGGAATGAGGGTGGGTTCGTTATATGGGGAGGGGGAGGGAGGGGAAGAAATGGGGTGGGAAGGGAGGAAAGAGGAGGGAAATGGGGAGAAAAAGAGGGAAATGGAGGGAAGGAGGAAAAGGGGGTGAATCGAAAGGGGAAATGGGAAGGAAAAGGGAAATAAATGAGAGGGGAAAGGGGGGAAAAGGGGCAGAAAAGGGCCACAGCATCCCCAGCCCCACAGCATCCCGAACATCACAGCATCCCCAGCACCACAGCATCCCCAGCATCACAGCATCCCCAGCACCACAGCATCCCAAACATCACAGCATCCCCAACCCTACAGCATTCCCAGCCCCACTGCATCCCAAACCCCACAGCATCCCCAACCCCATAGCATCCCCAACCCTACAGCATCCCCAACCCTATAGCATCCCCAACCCCATACCATCCCCAACCCCATTCCATCCCCAACCCCACAGCGTCCCCAACCCTACAACATCCCCAGCCCCACTGCATCCCAAACCCCACAGCATCCCCCCCCATCAGCCCCATCCTTTCCCACCCCCCCAATACAACATCCCGGCTCTGTTAGTCCGGTCGCAGCTCTCTGCCTCTCCCTAGCGGCTCCTCCCTGCACAGCGGCACCAGTACGGCCCAATACAGCCCAATACAGCCCAATACAGCCCAATACAGCCCAATACAGCCCAATACAGCCCAGTACAGCCCAATACAGCCCAGTACGGCCCAGTACAGCCCAGTACAGCCCAGTACGGACCAGTATGGACCAGTATGGACCAGTATGGACCAGTATGGACCAGTATGGACCAGTATGGACCAGTATGGACCAGTATGGACCAGTGGGGCCTTGGGGTGCAGGGAGGGAGGGATCGATAAGGGGATGGGGGATGTGGGATGTGGGGATGGGGGGTGTAGGGGTGTAAGGGAGGGATAAAGGGGGGCAGAGAGACAGTATATGGGGCTGCAGGGATAGAGGATGGATGGAGGATGTGGGGATGGAGGGATGTGGGATGTGGGATGGGGGGTGCAAGGGTGTAAGGAAGGGATAAAGGGGGGCAGAGATTCAGCATATGGGGCTGCAGGGATGGAGGGTGGATGGAAGATAAAGGGATGGGGGATGGAGGATATGGGGATGGAAGATATGGGGCTGCAGGGATAGAGGATGGACAGAGGTTATGGGGATTGGGGATGGAAGGGGAGGAGGAAGGAAATAAAGGAGGAAGGAAGGAAGAGCTGGATGGATGGAGGGATGGATGGATGGAGGGCTGGATGGAGACTCCTCGCTCCGGGGCTGCCCAGCAATTCCCATCCACGGGAGGAAGGAGGAGACGCTGAGTGCAGGGGAAGATTGAATGGAAGCCGCGGGGCCATTAACCCGCTGCCCTGGCCCGACTCCAGCTGCAGTAATTACATTCGCCCTGATTAAAAATTTCCCCTTCGTTTTCAATTAGTTTCGCCGTCCTTCTTCGCTTCCCTCCCCGTCCCGAAGCACCGAGCGGCGCTGCTGGGGCTCCGCAGTGCGGCTGCTTTGAGGAGGGGAAACTGAGGCACGGAGGGATGGGAGGGGGATGGGATGGAGCTGGGGGCGGGGGGGCGGAGGAGATGGGGGGGTGGGATGGGGCTGAGATGGAGGGGTGGGGTTGGAGGGGCTGGGATGGGCTGGCGACGCGGGGGGTGGGATGGGGCTGGGGGGCTCGTGGGGGCTTGGGGGTAACTGGATGGGGCTGGGATGGGGTTGAATGGGGCTGGGATGGAGCTGGGGGGTGAGCGGTTGTGCGGGGATGGGATGGGGCTGGGTGTGGGGATGTGGGATGGATGGCTCTGCGTGGGATGAGCGTGGCGGGAGGATGGGGGTGGGATGGGGTGGGTGGAGTTAGGGAGGAACTGGTGGCAATGGTGTGGGCGGTGGGGGTGGGAGGGCTGTGCGGGGCTGGGATGGAGCTGGGCTGGGGGGCTTAGGGCGAGAGGGCGGGAGGGCTGCGGGATGGGTTGGTAGGCGGGGGCTGGGTAGGAGCTGGGGGGGAGGGATGGGCGGGGCTATGGGTCTGGATGGGCTGTGGAGGGGCTGGAGTTGGGCGGAGGGAGGGGCTGGAATGGGGGCTGGGGGGGCTGGGGAGGGTTGCAGTGTGGGGATGGGATAGGGGCTGGAGCTGGGATGGGAGCTTGGAGGGTCTGAGAGCTGGGGGCTGTAGCGGGGTCTGGGGTGGGGGAGGTTGGGGCTGGGGATGGAAGGGAGGGCTGGAGGGGGCAGAAGCGGGGCGGTGGGGGGTGGGATGGAGGGGGACAGGGCTGGGGGCGCGTGCGGCAGTGAACGGTGTGTGTGTGTGTGTGGTGGAGCTTATCTCCCCAGTCCGCTGTCTCCCCTCTGTTTTATTATCTTTCCTTTATCTCCAGCCCATCTCCCTCCATCCCCCTCCCTCTGCTCCCCGCACTGTTTATTTTGCTTGCCCGTGTGCGGGCTGTTTGCCTGTGCTGCCTTCAGCCTTCCTTCCTACCTCTCCGTTCCTGCTTCCCTTCCGCTTTCCCTTCCGCTTTCCCATTTCCCTTCCTTCCGCTTCCTTTCCCTTCCTTCCCTTCCCTTCCTTCCGTCCCTTCCTGCCCTTCCCGCTCCTTCCTTCCCTTTCCCTTCCCTTCCTTCATCCCTCATCCTCCATCCCTCCATCCCTCCTCCCTCCATCCCTCCATCCCTCATCCCTCCTCCATCCCTCCTCTTCCGCCTCTTTTCCCTCCTTCTTCCATCTCTCCATCCCTCCCCCATCTACTCGCCCCTCTCAGCCCTTCCATCCTTTCCATCCCTTCAACCTTCCTTCATCTCCATCCTTCATCCATCCACCCCTTTTCCCTTGTCCTTCATCCCTCCATCCTTCATCCATCTCCCCAACCTCCTCCATCCTCCTCCCCTTCCTTTGCCTTCCACCCCCTCTGCCTTCCATCCCTATTCCATCTCTGCCACCCTCCCTCCATCTCCCCAACCCATCCCTCACCCTTCCACTTGCTTTTCCCTCTCTCCTCTCTCCAATCCTCCTCCACCTCCTCCCATCCATCCCTCCATCCTCTCTCATCTCCATCTTCTATACCTTACATCCTCCATCCTTTTCCCTTGTCCTTCCATCTCTCCAACCTCTTCCATCCCTCCATCCTTCCTCCATCCCCCAACCTCTGCCATCCCTCACCCTTCTGCTCCTTCCCTGCTCCTCCTCCAGTTTCATCCTCCAGTCCCTTCAGCCCTTCTACCTCTTTTCCCTCTTCTTCATCTCTCCATCCCTCCTCCATCCTCCACCCTTCCATTCCTATTCTATCCCCCCCAACCTCTTCCATCCCTCACCCTTCCCTTCCTCTTCCATCCCCCTCAACCTCCTCCATCCCTTGTCTTTCCCTTCTTCCCTCCCTCCATCCATCCTTCATCCCTCCATCCCTCACCCTTCCACCTCTTCTCCCTCCCTCTTCCATCCCTCCATCCTTCCTCGATCCCTCCCTTTTCCCTACCCTCTCTGGCCCTTCCATCCCTATTCCATCCCTCCATCCTTCCTCCATCTCCCATTCCTCCCTCCTCATCGTCCTCCATTCCTCTCTCCACCCTCCTCACCTGGTGCAGTCGGCCTATTTCCATCCCTGCCAACCTGTCCTCCGAGTCGTCGCATAGCTTCTACGCTGTCAGTCCATCCACCCCTCTTCCATCCCTCACTCTTCCCTTCTTCTTCCATCCCTCCATCCTTCATCTCTCCCTCCACCCTCTTCTGCCCTTCCACCCCTATAACCTTCCTCCATCTCTCCATTCTGTCTATCCTCATCCATCCACTCCTTTTCCCTCACCCTTCCATCCCCCTAACCTCCTCCATCCCTCACCCTTCCCTTCTTCTTCCCTCCCTCCCTCCATTCTTCATCCCTCCATCCCTCACCCTTCTACCTCTTTTCCCTCCTTCTTCCATCTCTCCATCCCTCCCTCCATCCTCCTCCACCCTTCCATCCCTATTCCATCCCTCCAACCTTCCTCCATCTCCATCCTTCTCCATCCCTCCCTCCCCCCCAACCCCCCTGTCCTCAACCCCCCCCCAGGTGATATTACCCACCCCCATTCCGAAGCATCTCCAATATCTCAGCAGCCATTTGGCTTCCTGATGGAATAGAGAGGATGGGGGGGGACGGGAAAGGAATGAGGGGGAAGGCAAAGGAAGGGGGGGGGTCAGATCCGCCCCATCCATGAGTATTGGTGGCACTATGGATCTATGGGCCGCGTTCCCTGTAAAGATGATTTATTGGGGACTTTTAGTGACTAAGTGGAGCCGTGATGGAGTGCCTGCAATAAGGGGGGGGTCGGTGTATGTATTATATATATGGGGGGGGGGGGTCCGGCCCCATTGGGTTATCCATGCGGTGCGGCCCCGTCTGGAATGTGGGGCTGTAAAGTGTCGGTGCGGCAGGTAATCAGGGGCTGTTAGGGAATTCCCTTGCGCCACCATTACGGGCCATTGGGGGAGATGGGGGAGGTGCTATAAGGGGGGGGCTATGGGGTGTCGAATTTGTGGGGTATAATGGGCGGGGTGGGTTTAAGCACTTCAAGACTGCATTTCCCATATTGCATCTTGAGGTCACGTGGGTGGTTGATCCACATTATGGGTGATGTAGTCCCCCACCCCAAAGGGGCAGCTGCCCCCATCCATCCCCCATCCCCCCATCTACCCCCCATGTCCCCATCCACCCCATTACCCATCCATACCCCATACCCCCATGTAACCCCATCTACCCCCCATGTCCCCATCCACCCCATTTTAACCCACCTATCCCCCATAACCCCATGGTAACCCCATCTACCCCCCACGCCCCATTCATTCCTATTCCCCATTCATCTCCCATACCCCATCTACCCCCATGTCCCTATTAATCCCCCATCCCCCCATCTATCTCCATTTCCCCACCCATCCCCCATATTCCCATTCATCCCCGCACCATCCCCCATCCCCCATCTATCCCCCATCTACCCGCACCCCTTACCTCCCATGTCCCCAACCATCAGCCGATCCCTCATTCCTATCTTCCCCCCATTGTCCGCATTAAGGTCCGTCCGCACATCACAGCCATGCGCGCGAGAGACTAAACAGCCCATTACCAACCCCAGTTCCCATCCATCCTCTATATCCCTATTCAGACCCTATATTCCCCATCCATCCCCTTCCCCAATCATCCCCCACGTATGTCCTATTTAATCCCCCTTCCCTGTGTTACCCCCCTCCATTCCCATCGTATCCCCATCCCCTCCCCCAATCCATCCCATAACCCCCTTTTACCATGTCCTACTTAATCCCCCATACCCCTCATCTACCCCCCATTCCATCCCCATACCCCATCCATTCCCCATGTCCCTATTAATCCCCCATGTCCCCATTACCCCATACCACCTACCCCCCATCCACTCCCATTCCCACCATCCCCTGTCCCATATCCACCCCCATTCCCCCATTCTATCCCCATAACCCCCATCACCCCATTCCCCAGTTCATCCCCATCATACCCCATGTAGACCTGCATGCCCCCATCCACCCCAAACCCCCCACTTACCCCATGTCCCTATTAATCCCCCTACCCTCATCTACCCCCCATCCATCCCCATGTCCCTATTAATCCCCATTACCCTCATCTACCCCATCATCCCCCATGTCCCCCTATTAATCCCCCTATTCCCCATCTAACCACGGCCCCGGTGGCCACCCAAGGACGAACGGAGCCCCCCACGATGGGACAACAACGTTTATTGGGGTCGGGGGAACTGAGGCACATGGGAGGGACACAGGGGACCCCATCACCCCACGACGGGTTCGTTCCCCAGGCCCCACATTCCCCTCCGTGCCTCAGTTTCCCCTATTAGGAGCAATGGGGGCTGCTGGGCCCTTTAATAAAGCACCGACTATAAACCTTTAGGGCTAAAATAGGGGATGGGGGGTAGTAAGTGGGGAGAATGGGGTGAAAACCCCAAAGGAACGGGCGGGGATCTGGGGACTTGAGGACTTGCTGTGTATATGGGGGGGGGGACACACACATAAACCCCCCCAACCCATTTAGTGTTATAACATTTGACTGGGGATTACTGGTTTTGGGTGCCCACATGGAGCAGCATTGTAAGGTTATGGGGGGGGGACGAATGAGACCCTGAGCTGGGATATGGGGTGGGGGGTTGATCTTCCCCCTCCCTAAAGGGAACCCAGCTTTCCTATGAGGGACCACTGACCCTGTATAGAAACCCAGCCACCTCCTCAATAGGGGTAGGGGGCTGCATCGCTCCCCCCCCCCCCCCTCATATAAGGTGGGGTAACCGAGGCACAAACAGACCCCCCCCCCCATAACCCATCCAGAGGGCAAACTGAGACAAGGACCCCCCCTCGCTAATCCTCCACCTCCTCCTTTATAACTAAGGGTCTCTCATCCCCAACCCGCCCCCCCATCCCCATCCTCTCCCCCCATGATAGGTGGGTAACCGAGGCCATAAACCCATCCAGAGGCAAACTAGACCCCCCCCCCCCGACACCTCTAACGCTCCTCCTTTATAACTTAAGAATCTCTCATCCCCCATCCCCCTCCCCCCTCACAACAGCTCAATACCCCCCCAATGCTTCACCTCCCCTTTTATAACTAAGGGGCTCTCTCATCCCCAATCCCCCCCCCATCCCCATCTCTGGCCCCCTCATGGTAGAGCGAGGTGGCGTAACCGAGGCACAAAAGCATCTCTTCC
>NW_015439867.1:13832-17456 GCF_001577835.2 Coturnix japonica | reverse complement strand
CCCCATAAACCCCAACCCCCCCCTACCCCATAGAACAGACACCACATATACCCCCATACACACACACCCCATAGAACAGACACCCCATAACCCCCCCACCTCCCCCATGTACCCCATAGAACAGACACCCCATAGAACAGACACCCTGTATACCCCCACAGACACTCCATATACCCCCATACACACACACCCCATAGAACAGACACCCCATAACCACCCCTATTTCCCCCTCCCCCATCCCATACACCCCCCACCCCCCCCATACCCCCCCATTAACCCCACCCCTCATTCCCCCCCTCACCCCGGTCTGTGCCATCCCAAAGGGGCCTGGATTCATGCCGAGGAACAGGATCCTTTTAGGGCCGCGACAATAACGACTGACAAAGTCCCGATGTGGTTCCCAGGCGTAATCCAACGGGCTGTAAACGTGGCTGACCGGAGCCCCGAATGGGGGCAGCTCCTTTAATAGGGCGATATGGTCCCGTTCCAGCTGTAGGAAACGCTCTGCGAACCCCTTTAAGCCCCCTATGGGGGTCGTTATATCCCCTATGGGGGTCGTTATGTCCCCTATGGGGGTCGTTATATCCCCTATGGGGGTCGTTATGTCCTCTTTAGGGGTCGTTAAATCCTCCATGGGGTTCGTTGAGCCCCCTATGGGGTTCTTCAAGGTCTCTATGGGGGTCTTCAAGGTCTCTATGGGGGTCTTTAAGTCCCCTATGGGGGTCGTTATGTTCTCTATGGGGGTCCTTAAGGCCCCTATGGGGGTCGTTGAGTCTCCTATGGGGGTCCTTAAGGTCTCCATGGGGGTCTTTAAGTCTTCTATGCGGGTCTTCAAGGTCTCCATGGGGGTCGTTGAGTCCCCTATGGGGGTCTTCAAGGTGTCTATGGGGGTCTTTAAGTCCCCTATGGGGGTCGTTAAGTTCCCTCTGGGGGTCTTTAAGTCTCCTATGGGGGTCTTCAAGGCCTCTATGGGGGTCTTTAAGCCCCTTATCGGGGTCGTTGTCGCGATAAGCTCCGTGTCGTTGTCTCTCTGCTCCTCCTCCATGCTGCCATCAGCCGGACGGGGCTGGGGACATAAAGTGGGGGGGGGAGGTGTGGGGTGGGACATGGGGGGGTGGGGATGGATATGGGGTATGGGGACGTATATGGGATAAGGGGGGTTGGGGCAGAGCAGAGCACAGGAATGACATTAAAGCAGCAGGTCCCGGTCCTAACTGCCCCCCCTCCCTCCCAAGAGACCCATAACTGCCCCCCCAAGAGACCTATAACTGCCCCCCCTTCCCATGAGCCCCATAACTGCCCCCACAGCCCCTTAATTGCCCCCCAACAGCCCCATAACTGCCCCCAGGCATTAAGCTGCCCCCCCCAAAGGCCCCATAACCTGCCCCCCTTTCCCTTCCCAAGAGCCCCCATAATTGCCCCCCCTGGGTTAGACCCTTAAGCTACCCCCAAGGTCCTTAACTGCCCCACCCCAGTGAGCCCCATAACTGACCCCATTCCAAGGAGCCCCATAACGTACCCCCCTCATACCCCCTGGTAACTGCCCCCCATACCATTATAACTGCCCCTCCAAGGCCCATAACTGCCCCCCACCCCCAAAGAGCCCATAACTGCCCCCCACACGCCCTTAATTTCCCCCCCCCCTCCCATGGAGCCCCCATAAGTGCCTCCCCCAGCCATGATCTGCCCCCAAGGCCCACTAACTTGCCCCCCCCAGACCCTTAACTACCCGCCCAAGATGCCCCATAACTGCCACCCCCAGCCCCATATCTGCCCCACAGACCCTTAACTTCCCCCCCCCCAACAGCCCCATAACTGCCCCCCCCACCCCCAAAGAGCCCATATCTGCCCCCCACAGGCCCTTAACTCCCCCCCTCCAAATGAGCCCATTAAGTTGCCTCCCCAGCCCCATACCTACCCCCCAAGAGCCCCATAAAACTGCCCCCCCAAGGCCTTTAACTGTCCACCCCCCCCATTAGCCCCATAAGTGCCCCCCCCCAGACCCTTAACTACCCCCCCAGCCGCCATTAACTGCCCCCCCCCACTACCCGCCCCCTCCCCACCCCCCATAACGAACCCCCCCACCCCCATAAATCCCCCTATAGAGACCCCACACACATCCCCCTCCCACCCCCACCCATCATCACTCCCCCTCCCCATTGACGTCACGCCGGCCTCCCATGACGTCACACCCTCCCTCGTGTACGTCACAGCCTGCCCCGCCCCCTCCCCAGCTCCCACCCGCGGCCTACCTGCCCGGCTCTAGGCCTCACCGCAGCCCTCTGACCCCGCCCCTTGACCCCGCCCCTTGACCCCGCGCAAGGCATGCTGGGACATGCAGTCCCCCACGCCGAGTCTTTGTCTGTTCGGGCTTCGCGCGGTGCACGATGGGAATTTCCCGGCGGGCTTTGTGCGCGGGGGGCGGGGAGTGGGCGTGGCTTAATGTAGCCCCGCCCCCTCCTCTTATAGGGTGGGGGAGGGGAGGCTGGAGGTGCGGCGGCGCAATGGCGCCCCCTGGCGGCGGAGGGAGGAACTGACCCCAAAGACAACGACGACCCCAAAGACACCGAGTGACCCCAAAGGCACCGAGTGACCCCAAAACAACACAGCCCTGAGACTACGGTGTCCCAATGACAGCTCTGTGCCACCAAAGGGTCCCCAAAATCATCCCCCCCCCCCCCATAAGCCAGGAGTGTCCCCATGTTGTCCCCATAGTGTCCCTGTGGGGTCCTAATAATGTATCATAGTGTCCCCATAATGGCCCCGTAATGTCCCTATAGTGTCCCTATAGGGTCCTCATAATGTCCCCATAATGTCTCCATAGTGTCCCCACAATGTCCCTATAGCATCCTCATAATGACCCTATGGGGTTCTTATAGTGTCCCCATAATGTCTCCATAGCGGCCCCATAATGTCCCTATAGGGTCCTCATAATGTCCCCATAATGTCCCTATAGCATCCCCATAGTGTCCCTATAGGGTCCCCATAATGTCCCTATAGCATCCCCATAGTGTCCCTATAGGGTCCCCACAATGTCCCTATACTGTCTCCATAGTGTCCCCATAATGTCCCTATAGGGTCCTTATAATGTCCCTATGGGGTCCCTATAGTGTCCCCATAATGACCCCATAGTGTCCCCATAATGTCCCTATAGGGTCCCCATTGTGTCCCTATAGCATCCCTATAGTGTCCCTATAGGGTCCCCATAATGTCCCCATAGTGTCCCTATATCATCCCCATAGTGTGTCTATAGGGACCCCATAATGCCCCCATAATGTCCCCATAGGGTCCCTATAGTGTCCCCATAATGTCCCTATAGGGTCCTCATAATGTCTATATAGTGGCCCCATAATGTCCCTATAGGGTCCCCATAGTGTCCCCATAATGACCCCATATTGTCCCTATAGTGCCCCCATAGTGTCCCACAATGACCCCATATTGTCCCTATAGTGTCCCCATTGTGTCCCCATATCCCCCCGTGTCCCCTCCCCACCCTAAAGCCAAGGATCCCCCATTAAGGGGTCTCCATGTGCCACCATCACGTGTCACCCCCCCCCTCCTGAGCACCCCCCCCCCTGCAGTACCACACAGTGACCACCAGGTGGCGCTAAACATGAGGCCACG
>NW_015439867.1:10241-13152 GCF_001577835.2 Coturnix japonica | reverse complement strand
CCCAACTCATTGCCCCCCCTCAATATATTACACCCCCCACAAACCATCCGCACCTGAAAAACTGACCCTTTATTTAGCAGGAATACAAAGGTACGTGTGTATGGGGTGGGGGGGCACAGGACACCATTTTTGTGTGTGTGTTTGTGGGGGGGGGGGGGAACCCAGGTTAATAAACATCGATACATTAACAAAAAGAACCCCCCCCCACTCCCCCAAACCCCCCCCTCAAACCCCCCCCCCCATTATTCCCCTAAAAGGGTCCTCAAATGTCATGTCCACTGTATGGGACAAACCCCCCCCATACGGCTGAAGGGGGGGGGTCTGTGGAGATAAGGGGGCTGTGTGGATAAGGGGGGGGTACTCGCGTATCTCCTTAGCTCTTATCAGCCTGGCGCTCTTTGTCCGGTGTCCCGGGGTACGCCCGTGCCATGTCAGTCTCTCCTCATAGAAAGCAATGACGATCTGGGGGCATTTCACGTTGGCTTCTTAGCCAGAACGCAGGTCGGCCTCGTCCGTGTCCTTGCCTATTGGGGGGGGTTATAAGGGGGGGGTCTAGTTGATGATGGGGGGTCAGTGTGATATGGGGGGTAAGTATGTTGATATGGGGATCTATGTTGATAATGGGGGGTCTATTGTTGATATGGGGGGGTCCTATCGTTGACAATGGGGGCTCTATGTGAATGGGGGGGTCTATGTTGACTATGGGGAGGGGTCTATGTTGATGAATGGGGGGTCTATGTTGGTATGGGGGGGTCTAATTTGATCAATGGGGGGGCTATGTTATGATCAGGGGGGTCTATGTTGATTATGGGGGTCTATGTTGATATGGAGGGGTCTATTGTTGATATGGGGGGTCCTATGTTGATATGGGGGGCGTCTGTTATGATATGGGGGGGTCTGTTTGATATGTGGGGGGTCTGTGGTTGATATTGGGGGGTTCTAGTGATATGGGGGGTCTATGTGAAATGGGGGTCCATGTTGATATGGGGGGGTCTATATGTTGATATGGGGGTCAATGTTGAATATGGGGGCTATGTTGATATGGGGGTCCTATGTTGAATGGACGGGGCTTATGTTGATATGGGGGTCTATGTTGGTATGGGGGTCTATGTTGATGAATGAGGGGTCCTATGTGATATTGGGGGGTCTATTTGACTATGGGGGGGCTAATGGTTGATATGGGGTCTATGTTGATATGGGGGGGTCTATGTTGATATGGGGAGGGGTCCAGTGTTGATATGGGGGGGTCCCTATGTTGATAAATGGAGGGGTTCTTCGGGGTCTATGTTGATATGGGGGGGGCTATGTTGATATGGGGGGTCTATGTTGATATGGGGGGGTCTATGTTGATATGGGGGGGGTTTATGTTGATATGGGGGGGTCACAAAGCACCCTCACCACTTCATAAGGAACATGAGGTCTCCACAGGAGTCAGTGGCCCCGATGATCTTCTCTGGCTCCAGGCCTCGCTCAAAGCCCCGGGCGATATCATTGCTCTGTGGATTTGGGGGAAAAAAGCAGGTTTTTAGGGGCTGAGGTTATACAGTAACGTATGGGGGCGGTTGGGGGGCATAGAGAGGGGGGTATCACCCTACACTGTGACACTCATAGGGCCATGGGGTTGGGGGCGTCCTCCTGGTGCCCATCACTTGGGTGCCTGGCCCCATTGGGGTGACATTAGGCACCCGTCCCCATCATAAGGACATCGGGGTCCTCACCCCATTGCTGGGGTCCTGACCCCATGGAGGTGACACCATAGGGGTCCTGATCCCATTGCTGGGGTCCTGGCCCCATAGAGGTGACACCATAAGGGTCCTGATCCCATTGCTGGGTCCCTGTCCCCATTATAAGGACATAGAGGTCCTGACCCCATTGCTGGGGTCCTGACCCCATGGAGGTGACACCATAGGGGTCCTGTTCCCATTACTGGGTGCCTGTCCCCATCACAAAGACATTGGGGTCCTGGCCCCATAGAGGTGACACCATAAGGGTCCTGATCCCATTGCTGGGGTCCCTGTCCCCATTATAAGGACATAGGGGTACTGACCCCATTGCTGGGGTCCCGGCCCCTGGAGGTGACACTGGGGTCCTGTTCCCACTGCTGGGTGCTTGTCCCTGTCATAAGGGCATCGGGGTCCTGGCCCCATAGAGGTGACACCATAGGGGTCCTGTCCCCATTGCTGGGGTCCTGGCCCCATAGAGGTGACACCATAAGGGTCCTGATCCCATTGCTGGGTGCTTGTCCCCATCACAAGGACATTGGGGTCCTGACCCCATAGAGGTGATCCCATAGGGGTCGTGATCCCATTGCTGGGGTCCTGACCCCATGGAGGTGACACTGGGGTCCTGTTCCCATTGCTGGGTGCCTGTCCCCATCACAAAGACATTGGGGACCTGGCCCCATAGAGGTGACACCATAAGGGTCCTGATCCCATTGCTGGGTCCCTGTCCCCATCATAAGGACATCGGGGTCCTGACCCCATTGCTGGGGTCCTGACCCCATGGAGGTGACACTGGGGTCCTGTTCCCATTGCTAGTTCCCTGTCCCCATCATAAGGACATTGGGGTCCTGCCCCAAAGAGGTGACACTGGGTCCTGTTCCTATTGCTGGGGTGCTGACCCCATAACAGTGACACTGCCTTCCTGCCCCCATAGCTGCCCCACATACCCCCCCCTTACCTCCCTCTTCTTCTTGGCCTTGATATCCTCCGCACTGCTGGGCAGCCCTTTCCTTTTGCCGCTCTCTGCCTTCTCCCTCCCTTTGTTCCCATCTCCTTCCTTCATCTTTTTATATTTCTTCATAAACTCCGAGATCAGCTCCGGGCAATCCAGGTTCTTTTCTGGTTCCCAGGTGTTGTGTTCCCTATGGAAGCATCAGCATTAAACCACGAGGAGGGGGGGGAAAGGGGAA
>NW_015439867.1:0-1366 GCF_001577835.2 Coturnix japonica | reverse complement strand
AAATTGGGGCAAAAAAAGGAGAATTTGAGGCCAAAAAGGGAGAATTTGGGGCAAAAAAGGGAGACTGAGTCCAAAAAGGGAGAATCTGAGGCCAAAAAGAGAGACTTGGAGGCAAAAATGGGATGTTTTGAGGCCAAAAGGGGACAATTTGAGGCCAAAAAAAAGGGACAATTTGAGGCAAAAAAGGGATGTTTTGAGGCAAAAAAAGGGAGACTGAGGCCAAAAAGGGACAATTTGGGGCCAAAAAAGGGACCTTAGGAGGCAAAAAAAAGGGAGACTGAGGCCAAAAGTGGAGACTTTGAGGCCATAAAGGGATGTTTTGAGGCCAAAAAGGGACAATTTGAGTCCAAAAAAGGGAGACTTGGAGGCCATAAAGGGAGACCTGAGGCCAAAAAAAGGATGTTTTGAGGCCAAAAAAGGGAGACTCAGGCCAAAAGGGGAGACTTGGAGGCCATAAAGGGAGAATTTGAGGCAAAAAAGGACAATTTGAGGCCAAAAAGGGAGACTTGGAGGCAAAAAAAGGGATGTTTTGAGGCCAAAATTGAGACTTGGAGGCCAAAATGGGATGTTTTGAGGCCAAAAAGGGAGAATTTGAGGCCAAAAAGAGAAAATCTGAGGCCAAAAAGGGACAATTTGAGGCCAAAAAGGGACACCTGGAGGCCAAAAAAGGGACGTTTTGAGGCAAAAAAGGGAGAATTTGAGGCAAAAAAAAGGGAGACTCAGGCCAAAAGGGGAGACTTGGAGGCCATAAAGGGAGAATTTGAGGCAAAAAAGGGAGAATTTGAGGCAAAAATGGGATGTTTTGAGGCCTAAATGGGAAACTTGGAGGCCAAAAGGGGACAATTTGAGGCCAAAAAGAGATGTTTTGAGGCAAAAAATGACAATCTGAGGCCAAAAAAAAGGGACAATTTGAGGCAAAAAAAGGGAGACTGAGGCCAAAAAGGGAGATTTTGAGGCCAAAAAGGGACAATTTGGGGCCAAAAGGGGAGACTTATAGGCCAGAGGGAGAATCTGAAGCCAAAAAGGGACAATTTGAGGCCAAAAAGGGACAATTTGGGGCCAAAAAGGGACAATTTGGGGCCAAAAAAGAGAGACTGAGGCCAAAAGGGAGACTTCGAGGTCAAAAAAGGGACAACTTGAGGCCAAAAAGGACAATTAGAGGCCAAAAAGGGAGACTTTGAGGGCAAAAAAAGGACGTTTTGAGGCCAAAAAGGGACAAATTGAGGTAAAAAAGGGAGACTTTGAGGCAAAAGAGGGACCCCAAGAGGCAAAAGAGATGCCATGCCGGCCTTATACCAGCCCTTCCATTCCATGCTGGGATAGGGATTCAATTCAACACCTCTGCTTTGATTAATGGGGGGGGGGG
>NW_015439866.1:0-7700 GCF_001577835.2 Coturnix japonica | reverse complement strand
AGCAACTAAAGCAGCTACTTTTTGGCTTTGAGATCAGAACTGCATGCTGTCACGGTTTGAACTAAAAATCCACCTGCGTCCGTGACAGGGGGCCGTGGGCCCCGGAGGGGCCCTAGGCCGAAAGGAAAAAGGTTCAGCTTCTTCTAGAACCTCGCTTGCCAGTAATAAACTGGAATGTTTAAAGGACAGGTTCCCTCCACCCATCATGCTACTGATGCCACTTGGAGTAAGTGGATTTCATTAATTACTCAACGAGCTCGAATGGGAAAACTCAGCCGTCCTGGAATTCTAGAAGTGATCATGGACTGGCCTGAGAGTAAAAAAATTGAAACACCACCCTACAGAAGAAGGTATCACGTGCTAAAGAGGCACACACATACAATGAGCTACCAGAAAACGAAAAGAAATTTGCCCTATTCACAGACGGATCATGCGTATTGTAGGGAAGCATCGCAGAGGAAAGCTGCTGTATGGAGCCCCACACGACAAGTTGCAGAGGCCACTGAAGGTAAAGGAGAATCAAGTCAATTTGCAGAGGTAAAGGCTGTTCAGCTGGCTTTAGATGTGGCTGAACGGGAGAGTGGGCCAATGTCCATCTTTATACTGATTCATGGATGGTGGCAAATGCCTTATGGGGGTGGTTGCAACAGTGGGAAAATGATAATTGGCAACGAAAGGTAAACCTGTTTGGGCTGCTGAACTGTGGAAAGACATTGCTGCCCGAATAAGGAACATTTGGTAAAGGTGCGCCATGTAGATGCTCATGGCCTAAAAGTAAGGCTACTGAAGAACATAAAAATAACCATCAGGTGATCGAGCTGCCAAAATTGAGTGGCTCAAATAGACTTGGACTGGCAGAACAAGGGTGAATTATTCCTAGCTCGGTGGGCCCATGAGACTTCAGGTCATCAAGGAAGGGATGCAACATATAAGTGGGCCAGAGACCGAGGGGTGGACTTAACTATGGACGCTATTGCTCAAGTTATTCATGATTGTGAAACATGCGCCATAATTAAACAAGCCAAGAGGATGAAACCTCTTTGGGGGAAGGCGATGGCAAAAGTATAAATATGGAGAGGCATGGCAGGGGTGATTATATCACCTTGCCACGATCTCGCAATGGTAAGCGGTATGTACTCACCATGGTGGAGGCAACCACTGGGTGGCTCGAAACATACGCAGTACCCCATGCTACCGCCGAAACACACCCATATTAGGGTGGAAAAGCAAATCCTGTGGCGGCATGGCACTCCAGAAAGAATTGAATCAGATAATGGGAACCCATTTTAAAAATTCCCTCATGGTAACCACTTGGGCCAAAAATCATGCATCGAGTGGATTTACCATATTCCCTATCATGCACCAGCTTCTGGTAAGATTGAACGATTCAATGGGTTGTTGAAAACTATGTTGAAAGCAATGGGTGGCGGAACGTATAAAAATTGGGAGAACCATTTAGCAGAAAGCCACCTGGTTGGTCAACACTCGGGATCTAGTAATCGCAATGGTCCTAACCAATCCAGCTCCCTACGTACCGTGGGAGGGAGATAAGGTTCCTGTAGTACACATAAAGAGCGTGTTGGGAAAGACGGTTTGGGTCCTTCCAGCATCTGGAAAGGGCAAACCTCTCCGGGGTACTGTCTTTGCCCACGGGACCTGGCTGCACATGGGGTGATGGACAAAAATGGGAATGTTCATGTGTACCACAAGGAATTTGATGTTTGGGGAGTGCAGCCAATGATTTTCCTGTAAATATATAGGTAGAGTCTCAGGAAATATTTCAATTAGGTACAGAATAGTTTCAATTAGGTATAGGACTTAAGATAGAGTGGATTAATGTTAAGGAAACACTTTTTCTCTATATACCTTAATTAGGCATTCTGTAAAGCAAGTTTTCCATCTGGACTCTATATCCTGCACTGGCCATGCATGTGGTAGAGCACCACATGAAAGAAGTATAAGTCAAAAGGAAATCTGCCGTGGTGGCGGGAAAGGATGAGTGCACCTTGATGTGGGGGACGCCCTACTAGCGCTGCCTTTCCCCTCTACCTGCTGACATGTTTTCCTTTTCTGGCAGTTTTGCCATTTTCTCAAATTAATAAATGTAGATTAGGATTAGTAGATGTTTGTTCTCAACTTAGGGATTGTATGGAATAAATATAAATTGTTGAGAAAAATAAGGTTGCTGATTATTCACAATTATATACATATGAGTGTGTATGTATGTATAAACATAATGTAATGATGTAGAATAAGGGGAATGTCATGGTTTAATAATGTTGTAATTTTGCTATCAGTATTCCACATCATAACATCATATTAAGCATGAATAATTTTTACTGAATCTGCAACTTACAGAAGAAGACTACATCTCCAGGGAACAACACGATAGGTCACGGGACCTGGACTCTATATAAACTCTGTCGCAGAACAGACTGACGTCTTTCGAGTTCTCGGGTTCCAGGGGAAGTGTGTGGGAGCCTTCAGCGTTCGCCTAGATTTACAGTAGGCCTCTCGGTTACGGGACTCATTCTCTCTTCCTATTTTGCTTGATTCGTTAGTTCAATTTTCAATTATATTGTATTATATTGTGGTTATCCGGTATTTCGATATAGTATTTAGTAAATAAGTGTGCCTCCTTAGATCGTTGCCGCTGTTTTTCTTTTCCTAACTTAACNAATGAGCTAATTAGCAAGACTTCAGGAGCTTGAATTATTATAAGCGCTACAGAAGTTAAAGCTTTATACTTCAGGCCATTGTCCAAATGGAAAAAAATAGTGGAAAGGTTTTAGACAAAGTGGAGGAAAACACAAAGTGATATTATTGACAAATTGGCTAATGTTGCTGATGTAGATAATCCACGGTTGGTACCAGATGATGGAAACCAGATTTCCACGATCCGCCTATTGAGAGAGCTAAACAACATGAGTTCCTCTCGACCTGTATCACGAAAATCTCAACGCATAAAAAAGAGACGTCCTCGTTATTCAAGCAAATGAAAACGATAAGACACCTCGTATTCAAGCAAACGACAATTGATAAGACCATACGTTTTTGCTTTTGTTGTATTTCTTGAGTAATCATGGGAAGGATATAAAGAAGTGGTATAACTCATCCACTCTGCACTTCAGGCACGAGTGAAAGAATTACAATCCAAAACAACCACCAAGGTGAACTCTTCCAAACGGGGGAGAGTTCCAGTTGCTGCAAGTCAACGAGGTAAACAATAGAGGGGCCCTGCCCCCAGCCAGGGGGGGGAAAGGGACAACAGAGTATACTGGACTGTGTGGATTAAGTGGCCTGGCACATCTCAACCACAGAAATATAAAGCCTTGGTGGACACTGGTGCACAATGCACCCTAATGCCCTCAAGTCAACAGGGACACAACCAATTTATATCCATGGAGTGACTGGGGGTTCCCAAGAATTGACTATGTTGGAGGCCGAAATAAGCCTCACTGGTAAAAACTGGCGAATGCACCCTATTGTGACTGGTCCAGAGGCTCCATGTATACTGGGAATCGATTACCTTAGGATGGGATATTTCAAGGATCCCAAGGGGTATCGATGGGCCTTTGGGATAGCTGCTGTAAACACAAATGGTGTTAAGCAGCTGTCAACTTTACCTGGTCTGTCAGAATGATCCTTCTGTTTGTGGGGTTGCTCCAGGTAAAAGACCAAGAGGTACCAATTGCCACCAAAGTGTTCACAGACGGCAGTAACCGCACCAATAGGGACTCATTGCTCCCATTCCACAAGCTAATTCGCCAATTGGAAAATCAGGGAGTGATTAGCAAAACGCACTCGCCTTTAACAGCCCCATATGGCCAGTGCGTAAAACCAGTGGGATGGAGGCTGACGGTAGATTACCGTGGCCTGGATAAAGTCACATCATCTCTAAATGCTGCTCTGCCATACATGCTAGAAACTCAATATGATTGGAGTCAAAAGAAGCTAGGTGGTATGCCACCATTGATATTGCTAATGCCTTCTTTTCCATCCCATTGGCTGCAAAATGTAGGCCACAGTTTGCTTTTACCTGGAGAGGTATTCAGTATACCTGGACACGTTTACCCCAGGGGTGGAAGCACAGCCCAACAATTTGCCATGGATTGATCCAAGCTGTTTTGGAACAGGGTAATGCTCCTGAGCACTTGCAGTTAGTTGATGACATTGTGGTGTGGGGCCATACAGCAGCAGAGGTTTCCAAGAAAGGGAAACAGATAATCCAAATTCTTTTGAAAGCTGGTTTTGCCATTAAGCGCAGCAAGGTGAAGGGGCCTGCCCAGGAAATCCAGTTCTTAGGCATAAAATGGCACAGATGGACGTCGTCACATCCCAGCAGATGTGATTGACAAAATCACTGCTATGTCTCCGCCCACAAATAAAACAGAGACCAATCTTTTCTGGGAGTAGTGGGCTTTTGGAGAATGCATGTCCCAAACTACAGCCACATAGGAGCCCTCTCTATCAAGGTAACACGGAAGAGAAATAATTTCTCATGGGGTCCTGAGCAGCAGCAGGCTTTTGAGCAGATAAAACAAGAAATAGCCCGTGCCGTGGCCTTGGGGCCAGTACGGACGGGACAGGATGTGAAGAACATCCTCTACAACTGCTGCTGGAGAGAAAGGTCCACCTGGAGTTTGTGGCAAAGAGCCTCAGGAGAGACCCGAGGCCGACCCTCGGACTTTTGAGTCGAGCATATAAAGGGGTCTGAGGAGCGCTACACTCCAACTGAGAAAGAAGATCTTAGCCGTGTATGAGGGGGTTCGGGCTGCTTCTGAAGTAGTTGGGACAGAGGTTCAGCTCCTTCTAGCACCTCGCTTGCCAGTATAAACTGGATGTTTAAAGGACGGTTCCCTCCACCCATCATGCTACTGATGCCACTTGGAGTAAGTGGATTTCATTAATTACTCAACGAGCTCGAATGGGAAAAACTCAGCCGTCCTGGAATTCTAGAAGTGATCATGGACTGGCCTGGAGTAAAAAATATGAAACACCACTACAGAAGAGGCTATCACGTGCTAAAGAGGCACCACATACAATGAGCTACCAGAAAACGAAAAGAAAATTTGCCCTATTCACAGACGGATCATGTCGTATTGTAGGGAAAGCATCGCAGATGGAAAGCTGCGTATGGAGCCCCACACGACAAGTTGCAGAGGCCACCGAAGGTAAGGAGAATCAAGTCAATTCGCAGAGGTAAAAGGCTGTTCAGCTGGCTTTAGATGTGGCTGAACGGGAGAGGTGGCCAATGCTTCATCTTTATACTGATTCATGGATGGTGCAAATGCCTTATGGGGGGTTGCAACAGTGGGAAAATGATAATTGGCAAACGAAAAGGGTAAACCTGTTTGGGCTGCTGAACTGTGGAAAGACATTGCTGCCCGAATAAGGAACATTGTTGTAAAGGTGCGCCATGTAGATGCTCATGTGCCTAAAAGGTAAGGCTACTGAAGAACATAAAAATAACCATCAGGTTGATCGAGCTGCCAAAATTGAGGTGGCTCAAAATAGACTTGGAACTGGCAGAACAAGGGTGAATTATTCCTAGCTCGGTGGGCCCCGAGACTTCGGTCATCAAGGAAGGGATGCCAACATATAAGTGGGCCAGAGACCGAGGGGTGGACTTAACTATGCACGCTATTGCTCAAGTTATTCATGATTGTGAAACATGCGCATATATAAACAAGCCAAGAGGATGAAACTATTTGGGGGGAAGGGGCGATGGCAAAAGTATAAATATGGAGAGGCATGGCAGGTTGATATATCACCTTGCCACGATCTCGCAATGGTAGCGTTATGTACTCACCATGGTGGAGGCAACCACTGGGTGGCTCGAAACATACGCAGTACCCCATGCTACCGCCCGAAACACCATATTAGGGTTGGAAAAGCAAATCCTGTGGCGGCATGGCACTCCGGAAAGAATTGAATCAGATAATGGGACCCATTTTAAAATTCCCTTGTAACCACTTGGGCCAAAAATCATGGCATTGAGTGGATTTACCATATTCCCTATCATGCACCAGCTTCTGGTAAGATTGAACGATTCAATGGGTTATTGAAAACTATGTTGAAAGCAATGGTGGCGGAACGTATAAAAATTGGGAGAACCATTTAGCAGAAGCCACCTGGTGGTCAACACTCGAGGATCTAGTAATCGTAATGGTCCTAACCAATCCAGCTCCCTACGTACTGGTGGAGGGAGATAAGGTTCCTGTAGTACACATAAAGATGTGTTGGGAAAACAGTTTGGGTCCTTCCAGCGTCTGGAAAGGGCAAACCTCTCCGGGTACTGTCTTTGCCCAGGGACCTGGGTGCACGTGGTGGGTGATGGCAAAAAATGGGATGTTCAATGTGTACCACAAGGAATTTGATGTTGGGGGAGTGCAGCCAATGATTTTCTTTGTAGATATAGGTAGAGCTCAGAAAATATTTCAATTAGGTACAGAATAGTTCAATTAGTATAGGACTTAAGATAGAGTGGATCAATGTTAAGGAAACACTTTTCTCTATATACCTTAATTAGGCATTCTGTAAGCAAGTTTTCCATCTGGACTCTATATCCTGCACTGGCCATGCATGTGTAGAGCACACATGGAAAGAAGTATAAATCAAAAGGAAAATCTGCTGTGGTGGCTGGGAAAGGATGAGTGCACCTTGATGTGGGGGACGCCCTACCAGCGCTGCCTTTCCCCTCTACCGCTGACATGTTTTCCTTTTTCTGGCAGTTTTGCCATTTTCTCAAAATTAATAAATAGTAAATTAGGTTATAGAGTTTTGTTCTCACTTAGGATTTGTATGGAATAAATATAGATTGTTGAGAAAAAATAAGGTTGCTGATTATTCACAATTATACATATGAGTGTGTATGTATGTATAAATATAATGTAATGATGTAGAATAAGGGGTGGAATGTCATGGTTTAATAATTTGTAATTTTGCTATCAGTATTCCACATCATAACATCATATAAAGCATGAATAATTTTACTGAATCTGCAACTTATCAGAAGAAGACTACATCTCCCAGGAGAACAACACGATAGGTCACGGGACCTGGACTCTATATTAACTCTGTCGCAGAACAGACTGACGTCTTTCGAGTTCTGGCGTTCAGGGGAGTGTGTGGGAGCCTTCAGCCGTTCGCCTAGATTCACAGTAGCCTCTCGGTTACGGGACTCATTCTCTCTCCTATTTTGCTTGATTCGTTAGCTCAATTTCAATTATATTGTATTATATTGTGTTACCCTGTATTTCGATATAGTATTTAGTAAATAAGTGTGCCTCCTTAGATCGTTGCCGCTGTTTTCTTTTCCTAATTAATTTTTTTCCTTTCGGCCTAGGGCCCCTCCGGGGCCTACGGCACCCTGTCACGGACGCAGGTGGATTTTTAGTTCAAACCGTGACAGCTAACTAACATATTAGCTCCTGACAAATTCTGTTCATATACCTCAGCATGTTGTATGATGGGGATCAATTCACTTTTTTCTGTGACCTGAAAATCCCAATTAGAAAAAATTGATTCGTTATTTCCCTCATTAAATAATCATACCAAAAATTCTGTCTCATCCACAGTTATTTCTTCTTTTAACAACTCTAAAAAACATTTATTGTGCTCCTAAAGGAATAAGTAGATATTGGTAACTCCATGTGTAGACTTCGAAACAAACCTCCCAGATGAAGAGAAAGCTGAAA
>NW_015439865.1:0-2408 GCF_001577835.2 Coturnix japonica | reverse complement strand
TGCACTTGCTAGCCCCTCATTAGACAGCGG
The DNA here is from genome assembly GCF_001577835.2 of Coturnix japonica. NCBI lineage: Eukaryota > Metazoa > Chordata > Aves > Galliformes > Phasianidae > Coturnix > Coturnix japonica. Next base: position 2,378 of record NW_015439865.1, on the reverse strand, counting down.
TGTTGTCTGTTGTTTGTCCAGCACATACTTAATAATTTCACCCGGAGTCTCAAGATCGTCAGGGGCAGCTCGAATGATGTCCCTAACATTTTTGTGAGCCTTCTGCTTCAGGCAATCCTTTAAAACAGAAGCTTGCGCGTCCTTAGGTAGATCTGATCCTTCTACTGCTCGTATCAATCGATTAGCAAAATCAGAGAATGACTCTGAGGGACCCTGAGCAATCTCTGACCACGGGGCTGCAGGCTCTGCCTTTCTTATAAAGTTTCTAAAGGCAGTAGCAGCCGCCCCTGTAGTGGAAAGCAATTCCCCTGGGCGCAGGAGCCTAAGCTGTCTCTCTGGGGACCCAGCCATTTCCGCAGTTACTCCCGAAAGCCTCATTATATCAGTTCTCGGTTCCCCCTCCCTCCCATTAGCAGGGTGTTGAGCATCACGTCCAGCCTCAGCTACAATAGCTTTAAGTTGTATCATCCACTCCTCCCTCCACAAAGTAAACTGAACTGGCTCGAGAACGACTCTCATTAGACTCTCAATGTCATACGGGAGTAGGGGACCTGGGGCAATGAGTGCCTCAAAAGCACTTAGTGTCATCGGAGATCTCAGCCCCTTTTTCTCAATCGCTTCTGCAAACCGAGTAACTGCTTTTGCTTCCAAAGGTACCCACACCGGTCCCTCCTGTCTGACGACAATCGGGAACACTGCATGATCTCGCTCCTTGATCCCGACTCACGCATTGATTCCTGGATGTCAGCCCAATTAGTGGGCCTGCGTGATAGCTCTTGCTCCCCCCACAACTCCTCCCTCCATGGAGGCGAACCCGATACTGTGGGGCCGGGCAAAGCCTTCCGTTCCTCCCCCTTTTTGGAACACGATCCCTCCTCCGAGAGGGGCGGGTATGAGGGCGAGCCCACGCCTCCACGGCGCGCCGCCTCCATAAACCCTCCCCCCTCCGGACAAGAACCGCCCCCTTCGGGTGAGTGAAAGCTCTGCAAAGAGGGGTAAAGGCGGGGATATGATGGTGGCGCCTCCTTCGATGACTCAGCTTCCGCCTTCTTTTCCGGAGTTGTTTCGAGCGCGGCCATGGCCATCTTGGAATCAGCCGGCGTGGCCGACGCCATCTTGGATCCGGAGTCACTGCAAGAAAGCAGATCCCCCGCACCCCCCGAGACCCCGGACGTCCCGGAATCCAGACCAAAGACCCCTTTCGCGATGGCCTGGACTTGCTTCTCCTCCCTAGCCGCTTTAAGCGCACCTAGGACCAAACCCCAGGTTTTTAATTCCTTCGCTTTATGCTCGCGGGTGGCTCTCTGGAGCAGGGCCTCAGTGAAAGAGTCCCACCGCCCCGAATCGAGCAAAACGTCAGGGGAGGGTAAAAGCCGCGCCGACTCCAAACAGGAGACAACAGCGGCAATATCCTTCTTAGAAGGAGCATTCTTACCACAATAGGTTTTCCAAATTTGCAATACTACTCTAAGGACGGAATCCATTTACCCAGAGACCTGAAGTCTTCCTGGTCTTCTACGAACTAACGGCCGTAGGATAGGCGCAGCGCTGCATTCCCCTTTGCACCCCACCGAGAGTGCTTCCACGGGCTCGAACCGTGGATACCGCGTCCGTCAGCGCGGTTTTAGCCGTCGCACACTCACCTCCAGGACTTGCCTCACACGGGGCACCATTTGTTACCTCGATCTGGTAACCTGGGAAGTCAAGTCCCTTCATGAATGTGTCTCGACGGCCCTGACCAAGTTACAGTTGTTCATTACACCAGTATGCCCTCCTGAAGCACACGGTCCTAGCCCTGCTTTTTGCCAGGCCTGCATTCCTCCAGATCACAAACTCCACCAAGGCATGGTCACTACAGCCCAGGCTGCCTCCAATCTTAACCTCTCTAATGCTCTCCTCTGCATTAGTGAGCACCAGGTCCAGTAAGGCTTCACCTTGGGTCAGTCCATCTAATACCTGGACCAGGAAGTTATCCTCAACAGACTCCAGGAATCTCCTGGATTGTCTGCCACCTGCCATGCTGTTATCTCAGCAGATATCCAGGTGGTTGAAATCCCCCATCAGGACAAGAGCCCACAAGCACAACACCTCCTGCAGCTGAAGCAAGAAGGCCTCATCAACAGGCTCCCCCTGATCAGGTGGTCTGTAGCAGACCCCAACCACTAGATGCCCTTTACTGGACCAATCCCTGATTTTAACCCATAAGCTCTCAGCCTGGTCATGGCTGTTACTCAGACGCAGCTCTTCACAATCTATCCACTTCCTAACATAGAGGGCAATTCCACTGATCAAAGACAGACCCCAAGTATAAGCCTGGCTAGTGTTCGTCAGTCTTGCTTCTCTGTATTACAAGCTCAAATGCTGCCTAACTGGCCAAG
>NW_015439864.1:5402-5800 GCF_001577835.2 Coturnix japonica | reverse complement strand
TCCTTCCTGATCTTTGGGATCACTGAGGAGCAGTTAGAGAATCACAGAATCATCATCATAGACTCATAGGATGGCTGGGGCTGAACAGTACCACAATGATCATCTAATTCCATCGCTGGTGGCACCGCAAAGATGAAAGGAAGAGGCTTTGTGTTATAGGAGCATTGCCATGCAGTGCTGATTGCCTATAGGGTTTCAAGCAAGGAAACCAAAATAATAGATCAGAGCACCCATGATTTTTGTTTGTGTTCACACGACAGTATTTGGCCCCTTATTTGCTATGGTGAGTTTCATTTGCTGGAAACCTTCATCTCTCTTTTAAATGATCATTCTTTGGTTTGAATCAAGCTTTAAATGGGAGTCAGTGAATGCGCTCCTGGATTTCTGTATGTGTGGTA
>NW_015439864.1:0-2852 GCF_001577835.2 Coturnix japonica | reverse complement strand
TGCAGTCCATACAAATGAGCCAGCATGATGAAAGCAGCAGTGAAAATGACAGCTCCAGTGGCGAGGAGGAGGCATCGGGGGCGGAGCAAGAGGAAGAGGAAGAGGTGGAAGAGGTTGAACAGGAGGAACATCAGGAGGAACAGGTGGAACAGCAGGTGCAGGAGGAAGAGGAACAGGTGGAACAGGAGGAACAGCAGGTGCAGGAGGAACAGGAACGGGTGCAGGAGGAACAGGTGGAACAGGAGGAACAGCAGGTGCAGGAGGAGCAGGTGGAACAGGAGGAGCAGGTGGAACAGGGCGGACAGCAGGAGCAGGTAGAACAGCAGGAGCAGGTGGAATTGGTGGAAAAGGAGGAACAGGAAGAAGAGGAGGATGACGAGGAAGAAGACTTCAAAGATTCAGCACTGACAAAATTTCTCACAAGGCGTGCCCTGGAAAAGGTGGAAGGAAGGGCCACCAGGTGCCCTATAGTGGAGGAGCTGATGAACGAGCTCGTGCAGACCTTCAGATTCATCTGGTCCAACAGCTTCTTCCCGGTGCTGCAGCCCGCCATTGGGGTGGGCAGTGCCTTTGAAGGCTGGAGTCCCCGGGAGTGGGACAATGTGTACTGCCTGCTCGTGCCCATAGAGCCTCCCCCCGGGCACACCTTCCTCCTGGAGCTGGGAGATGAAGGGCACGGGCTGGCAAGGAACTCCCGCGTCCGCGTGGAGCTTCAGTGCATGTGCCAAAGGGAGAAGCAGCTGGGGAATGTGCTGTGCTTCCTCCACCACCATGAGGAAGAGCTGAGCCAAAATCAGGACCCCAGCCTGCTACAGACTCTCTGCACTGACTCCTACCTGGATGTGGAGAGAACTGTCACCTGGTTCACCGCACAGGTGGCAGCAATCTGGAAGACCACCACCACGCGCACGCCTACAGCCTGAAGGTGCTGCCTTCCAGACGCTCCTGCAAGCTCCAGCTGACAGAAGCCTACAGCGGGGAAAAAGTCCTCGTCGAGCTGCTGTTCGGGGTGCAGCAAGAATACTCGGACATCTACCTGACCAGCCAAGACACAGACGCCGGCTTTACGCCCAGCACAACATGGCCACAGAGCTGCGCTGTGGCAGAAAAGAAGTTCTTCCAGCACACGGCCAGGAGTACCGGACAGGACAGCTCCCACCTGCACTGCCTGACGTTGCTTGCCAGCATCTTAGTGGGCATGGGCTTTTCCACCTATGTCATCAAGACTCTTGTCCTCCACACTTTGGCCATCATCCCTTTGAAGAAGTGGCGCAGGAAGTATTTCCTGAATCGGATGGAGAATCTCCTGCGGTACCTGCGCTTCTGCCTGGATGAGAAATGCCTGAACCACTTCTTCCTTGGCAGCAAGTCGGTGCACAGCACGATTGTCCTGCCGAAGTCCTTCCGATCCGCCAAGCCGCTCAACCTCTTCCAGCACCTGGAGGAGGACCCGGACGCCCACTCCATAGCGCTGCGTGAGTTCAGGGAGCTGAGAGATCGCTACATCAGACTGCTGCTGTTCGGACGCTGAGAGAGACCTTTGTCCGAACCCTTCTCTTGTTTTGGCTGCAAGCTCACATCCTGTGAGCAATAAGACTCTGAGACCTATTTAGGAGGCCAGAGGTGGCTGTTTCCTTGTGGCAGTCAGTGTCACGTTGGAGAGAGCTTACCAGTGGAAGATCCGGCCTGTGACCAAATGACTCCATCTTGGTATGGGAGATCTGGGGATGGAACCATTGTATCTTGTGAAGGCAAGATGCAAACAGATGCTTCCCTGCTCCCTCTGACGACCATCTCTACTGAAGATCAACATCTGAACTATGAGAAACCCTGGAATCCCCATGGTGACTAATTCTCTCTTGCTTTCTACAAAGACTCCTTGCTTTTATTTCCTTTCTCTTTTCTATCACCCGCCTTCCCTTCCCCATTTCCCTAAACAACAACAACTTTTAATAAACTCTTATAAACTATATATCCTGTTGTGTCTCAATCTCGCCGTCGTGTGTACGTATATTGAAAGAATATAGAGGCCACTAAGATGGTCAGGGTGCTGGAGCAGCTCTCCTGTGAGAAATGGTTGAGGGAACTGGGCTTGTTTAGCTTAGAGAAGGCTCTGGGGAGATCTCGTTGTGGCCTTGCAGTACTTGAAGGGAGCGTATACAGAGGAGGAATTGCTGTGTCACGGTGTTATCTAGATCAATCTATGTCTGTGACGGGGAGGGGCAGTAGGCTCCTGTTCCCCCTGGCTCCCAGCGTATAGGAAGGGAAAATAAGAAAGGGGTAGGGAGATGGGAGCTGGACTCAAGGAAACAAACAGAGAAGTGGCAACGATCTAAGGAGGAAAACTTATTATTTTACTAATTACAATCTAATGGAAATTGAGGCTAATAAGCCAAGTAAAATAAAAGGGAAAGAGAGAGAGAGGTTTTCCGAAGACCGAGAAGCCTACTTTGAAACTGAAGGTGCCACGGCTTGGAAGCACACCCAGACTCGCTACCAGGCAGTTTGAGAGAGAGACAGCATCACTTCCGTGATGTGTTTCCCTCTCTGACTGTGAGACCCTCTGGGACATGTAGTTGTTCTCTGTGCTCTATATGATGTTATGATGTGGAATACCAATAGAAAAATGTACAAAACCATGACATTGTGAGGGTGGGCAGTGATAGGACAAGGGGGAATGGCTTTAAATTCAGACAGGGAAAGTTTAGGTTGGATCTTAGGAGGAAGTTTTTCACTCAGAGGCTGGTGACGCACTGGAACGGGTTGCCCAAGGAGGCTGTGGATGCCCCATTCCTGGAGGCATTGATGTGTGTGGGCAGCCTGGGCTGCCGGTTGGTGACCCTGCACATAGC
>NW_015439863.1:0-12414 GCF_001577835.2 Coturnix japonica | reverse complement strand
TCGACAACTGGGAGATAGACTGTTAGCCTTAAAATTATGTGCATATGAGTTAAACAGAATTTAGCTGCTTTTTACAACTTAACATAACAGAGTTTCAGCAAGGAGAAAATTTTTTAATTTCACGCTATTATACGAAAAATTATAAGAACTTTGGAGAAGAATATCTGCTTTCTAATCTTAACTATAGTTCAAGAAAAGATAAAGATATACCTGACTCTCATCTTTCATCAAGGACCTTTGAAGTATCATAGATAATTTCTAAAATTGCTGATTTAAAAGCAGTTAACACAATGTTCATTCACTTACAGTTTTACCCATTAAGTTCTAACTGGGAATGTACATTGTTGATATATATATATACATATGATATACATATATCATATACATTGTGTATATATATATACACATACATATAAATATATAAATTAAAACTTAGTGTAAAAGTATTCATTTTATAATTTCTATAAACTTCTATTGGTTTTATTGATAAATAATTTAAAAATAATAATAATAATAATAATAAGTACTGGACAGTTGATTCTTTGCAGAGTAACTTGTGTTAATCTTTCAGAAATGCTTAAAAAATGTAGAGAAATATCTTATATTTGGAAACCCAGGCTGCCAAGTGCACTACTTTGCATAAACCATTGACTTTGTCTCTTTTCCTGCAAGGCCAGCAAGGATCATTTTCTCCTGCAAGACTACAGTAAGAAAGTTTTGATGCAGTTTTCCATGATATCCTCAGCAATCATATTACACCGTACTGCTTTCTGCTACATCAAAGTAGGGAGTTTTTAATAAACTCTTGGTCTCTGCTGTGAAACCAAATCCTTTATTATCTATTCCAGCAAAGTACATTTCATCATTCAGCACTTGTTCACCGGTACTTCTTTCAGCTTTGGTTCAAAGTCACAGCAGTGCCTCAGTCTATCTTGCCACTATATATTCAGCTGTGCTTTCTGCTAATACTCGTTGCCCTAAACCCTTGACAAGAACAAACATTTCCTAGGTCAATGATTTCTTGTCTGAACAGAAACCTGCCTGCAGAGGCTCTAGGTTTGGTGAACTGGCAGCCTGAGTCTTGTTTCCACTCTCTTGATGTGCTTTTTTTTTTATTTGTTTCTTTTTGTTTTGTTTCATTTTGTTTTTTGTTTCCCCCTGTATAATCAACTGCATTGCCAATTTTGTTAATTTTTTAGTGACTAAATGTCATGGTTTTGTAATTTTTGTAATTTTGCTATCAGTATTCCACATCAAACATCATGTCAAGTATGGATACTTCTGTTGAATGTGCAGTCCACAGAAGAAGACTACATATCCCAGAGAACACGGAGTAACAATAAGTCACGGGACCAGGACTCTACATAATTTCGTTCCCAGGCTGGAGTGCCCTCCTTCTTCTCTCGAACTGCTCGGAGAGTGGGAAGCGTTCCAGCCGTGTCGCCTAGAGATCACAGTAGGCCTCTCGGTTTTCGGAGACTCTCTCTCTCTCTGTTTCGTTCGATTTTGTTAGCCTTAATTATATTATATTGTGTTATCTTGTATTTTGATATCATATTTAGTAAAATAAGCTTTCCTCCTTAGATTGTCGCTGTTTTATCCCACTCCCCTTTTCCCCCTCCTTTCCGGGCCCCGGGGGGGGCGCGTGGGGTGGCTTCCCCTGTCACGGGCAAGGTAAATCTAAGTAACCCGTGACAGATTTTTTTGGTGGAGAATGCGGGCATAGAGCTTTTTAGCTTTTAGAACAACTCTCTCTTTGCTCTTAAAGAGCTTCGTTACGGGAGTGTTGGGAGTGTTATCTTTCCGTAGCTGCTCACTGAGAACGTGACCTTGAAAATACCAGACAAATTGTCAAACATTAAGGGCTGCTGCACATTCTCAGCACTGCTATCTAACTTTTGGTGTAGAAAACAAAGGGATTTCTTTCTCCCTTAGAGCAAAGCTAGCTAGCTCTGACTTTTACAGAGCCTGCCAGCTATGAATCCACTTCTTCATCCCAGTTGCTCTGTTTAAGGGATTGAAAGCAATTATGATCTTTCTAAAGTTTGGTCAACTATTAACACCATAATTTGGTGTTGTGGAATTGTGCAGATTATATAGCCTAATAAGGTGGATACTGATGGAGACACCTGCCTGGTACTTTTACGAGATGTTGTATGGTCCGAATTTTGGCATCTACACCCCAGATGGAATTGTGAATCTTACAAAACACTTGCATCCCGATGGAACAGGCAATTTTACAAATACTTGCATCCCAGATGGAACAGGCAATTTTACAAACACCACCATGTTTAATTCATTGTACAGGCTAAAAAAACCCTTTTTATTTAGGTTGTACTCTCAGATTTCCACACGCTTTTCAATAACTGAGATAGGGTTCATACTTGCATTCATGTTATCACTATCAATGCATGCATATGTTCCTATGCATCGTTTCTATGCGGAAGTCTCCTCCAGAACCAGAGAATGATGACTGGCAGGGAATATGGAAAGGTTTAGGAAAAGTCTTAGAAGCATGGGGACCCGCAGTGTCATGGGATTTCACTCTTGAACACCTAAGGGACCCTAAGAAATTAAGTGAGTATTTGGGTCAGAGATCTAAGGAGGTAAACCTTATGTGGGGTTTGGCTTATGCATACCGTGCTTTGTATATACTATTCTGGAGAGAGAGAGTTTCCGATCTGAGATTCAAGCCCAAGTTAATTCTGATCAGTCACAGGAGGCATCAGTAGCAAATATCAGTTGCTCCTGTGGAAGGCAAGAAATGGAAATGGGTGTCCACGCGTCTAGAACGAAAAGAAGGAGAAGCACAGGGGGGGGCTGCAGAAGACCAGGTGCCGGGCATGGAGCAGTCAGAAAAAGCCAAAGGCAAAAACCAAGAGGCATGAAGAAGAGACTGATGATGAGGAGGAANAAAACGGCAAAAAATTGACCTGTCTTCAACCCGCCTCTAAATGAATCGACATTAACAGAGAGGTCTCAACGCCATATAATAATATAAATGACATTATTGGGCTTTTTGCCCACTTAGCCAGATTCACGCGCACTAATTATGACAAAAAGTGGGCGAATGTACGACCCTTGGGGTAGGACCTGGAAAGTCCGATTGCCTCCCTGTCCCAGTAAATGCAAACTGATCTTGTGATTCTTTCATGATTCGCAAATACTGAAGAATGCATTCGCTAAATCTAGGACACAGTGATATTTTTTATTTCACCTTGCTTAGTGTGTCCATTAGGGAGGCCAATATTAGGGTACGGCCGCCATGAACCGGGCACGGAACCTTATCAATTTCCTGAGTCTACTGTATCCTTCATGTTCCATCCGGCTTTTGCATCTGGGCCATATTGGGGGATTTGTATGGGCTATGTCAGCCTGTATAATACCCACTTTTTTCTAATTCCTGCACCCATGTTTTGTTATTTCAGCCTGTCCACCCGGGAGTCTGTACTGGTTTACATTAGAAATCTGATGGCTACGGCAGACAAATAGGCTCATGTTTTGCATGCCTCTCAATTATTGTCTTGAATTGCCCAGATACTAACTGCATCTCTCCACAGCTGGAAACTCTCCAACTTTGTATGGAGAGCCAGACCCCACAGGATATCAATTCCTAATATATACTCTGGAATTGGAGCAATGGATACCTTGTACTCCCGTGGTGGGAGGCGCCTGACCCCCAATTTTACCCAGGTTTGGGTGACTGGAATGGTCTGTCCCTCAAAGCCTCCAATCATCACTCTATTACCTTTGAATTTGGTTGGGTCCCCATATATTCTAGATGTCTCTGCCCCAGTGTCAACTAGGGCCATAACCTTCTGTACATTCTTTCGGGACCAGTATATTGTCAATTCTACACAGGGCCTCCAGTCCCATCTAGAGGCCCTAGGGGGACTGACATCCCTCGTCACGCCATGAACTGAGCCAGGTTCAAGTCTTTTACCTCTGATGCCTCTGGTATCATGACCCGAGGCGGCTTCTTTTTCCTACTCGGAACTACAAAGTCTTCTAAATTCCATGTTGTTGTTGGTCGCCGCTCTATAAGTCTTATCCCTGGTCTTTTGGGGTTATTCTGAAATTTTTGTTCATCCTTCAGCTGCTTCCACAGCTGGAGGAGAACATGATTGGGCTGATGATCAATTTTTGCAAATTGAACCCCAGCCCGGAGTAGATCATTGAACATTTGTTTTCGGGACACTCTAAAAGGTCCTGCCCAAGGGGTTCGCGGGGCCAATATTCTGGCTCGCACTATTGGAAAAGCCTCAGCATCCTCAATCACCCTGATATTGCGCTTAGTTCGTAGGTGCTCAGTTTCCCCAAGGTCCACTACCATTTGGGCAGCTTGTTGGACTGCTGCTTCTGCGGCTACTAATGGGTTGAGTATGGAAACCAGTGTTCCATACATACGCGAGGGAGCTTGTTGTAAAATTAGGTCACTCATTCCTGTGGAGAATCTTACCATATCAGGGCTATCAAATGTATCTTTGTAGATAGCCTCTTGCATGCCTAATTCTCGTATATAGTTTTGAAGGTCTTTCATAGAAGACCACATCCCTGTGTTTACTGGTATGTCAGTTTTATTTGGCCACACCATGCGGCAGGCAGCCATTAGCCAGTCTACAATTGAATGGTTTTCCTCAGGGAATTGAGTCCCAGCATGCAGTCTCTGCCTAAGGGCAGGATGGACTGTTATCATTGCCAACTTGGATACTTCGGGGCCACTAACCAGTACACTTTCTGCCCCCAAATCCCATAGTGGTAATAACCTAGCCGGAACACTTTCTCTGGGCTTTTGCCTGAGTTATTGTACCAGGTCCATTAATTCTGTGGCTGTATATGGATGGCCTGACACATGTAAATAAGATTCAGCAGGGGGCCATTGTTCGGGGGGCACCCCTGCTGGTCGATCTTGAATTTTCTTTGTTTTTTGAGTTACTACCGGATGGACTTCTAGTAAGTCCATCTTAGGTGGCTCCTCTAGGTCAGATTTCGTAATCTTATTTTGATCCATTTTTTCAGGATCCTGATCGTCATTTAATGAAATATATATAATTTGAGGGTTGGATGAAAAAAAAATGACAGATTCTTCCCCTTCAACAGATTGATCTTGCCCTCCAGTTTTTCAATATGGGGCTTTAATAATTTGTTTTCGTGTTCAATATTGTTTGATTTTATCTCTGCTTGATTTAAGGCATTTAGTAATGGCCAGGCTGCCATAGACACAGCCATTCACCTTTCTTTTGTAATCAAAATATCTTTTTGCAGTCCCTGGAAATATGTGATTAGATGGTAGGGGTCCATATTATTTGTTACTCATAAAGGGCCCCATTGTTCAGTAATTGTTGCCAGTTGACAATATGGGGATGCCTCAAACCCTGGGATTTGTCCAGGGAGGTTCTTTCCTAAGGTGAAGGTGATCTTCTCCCCCTTGAACCAACTAAAGATATTCCAAACAAAAGACATTTTTCCTCTTATATTTATAGGTGCTGAGTCAGTGACTCCTGGCTGTCTCACCAAATGTATAGGTGGTAACAAATGTACAGAAGATATAAGTAAAAGGGGAACTCACCAGTGACAAAGCCTTAGCTGAAGGAGCTGGGGCAATCTTCACTGGCAAGCAATCTCCAAGAGATGCTGCCTCAGTGAGGGTCAGCCCTTAAATGAGGTCTCAGAGGAGGTGGAGTTGAGCTCCACCCCTTCCGGGAGCACAGCTACATTACTCTCACCTGTGCTTCCTCAGCTGACCCAACATTTGCCCCAGCTAATTAATCAGTGGTTCACGCTGTGATTACCAATCTCCCATACATTACCCAAATGACATTAGAACATAATAAGCAAATGTAAGGCAGTTTGCATTGTAGTCTTGTAGATGAGCTTGTTCAGGAATAAAGACAACTGTTTAACTCTGTCCTGTTGTTCTAGCTACACTGCATGGTGCAGTGGTGTTGTCCAGTTAATTCCAGTAGAAACAAAGACGTGCCATTGTTATTTTCATAACAGTAATTATGAATAGTAGCTCACTGGGTCAGGTAATTAAGTTATGAAGTTAAAATCATGAAGTAACGAAGTTAGATTCAGGAAGCATCAAAATGCTTCATCAGTTGGTGTTTGCTAGGAGCATGTGTTACATGAGGCACTTCCACAATCTGGTTGTGATTTCCTCCCATGGCTCTTTTTGTTGGCACTAGCTAAGCATTTCTGAGCTCATCTGTCAGGGAAGCAATGTCTTCAAAATTGTGTGTCTTCTATGATCAGTTCCATCTATTACTAAAAAAGCTGTTGTTACTCTTTTGGGCAAACTTTGTGCATAAAAAATGAGAGTTGTCAAAATTCAGTAATGAAAAGGTAGCTGCTTATGGTTATGTGTGGGAACTGAGCAAATCACATCACAGAGGGAAGCAATTAAGTTATGAGTCATAAAGTTTTCCTCCAGGAAGATCCAAAAGGAGAGCAAATAAATGGATGATATTCTGCTACAATCAGATCACTCAGAGACCATCTTTCATTTCAGTGGCCACAGCAGTCTCCAAAGCAGTGAAAGAATGGGAGTTAGGGAGTCTCTGTAGAATCACAGAATCACTCAGGTTGGAAAAGACCATTAAGATCATTGAGTACAGACATAAACTAACCATACTACCCTAACTCTAACAACTCTCCACTAAATCATGTCCCTGAGCACCACATCCAAATGGTTTCTAAACACATACAGAGATGGTGACTCAACCAACTCCCTGGGGAGCCCATTCTGGTGCTTAACAACCTTATCAGTAAAGAAGTTTTTTCTGATATCCAATGTAAACCTACCCTGTCACAACTTGAGGCCATTTCCCCTCGTCCTGTCACCTGTCACCAGTGAGAAGAGACCAGCCCCGTTCTTACTGTAAGCACCTTTCAGATACTGGAAGAGAGCAATAAGGTCTCTCCTCAGCCTCCTTTTCCCCAGACTAAACAGCCCCAGTTCCTTCACTCTCTCCTCATAGGGCATATTCCAAATCCTTCACAAGCCTTGTTGCCCTTCTTTGGACCTGCTCCAGAACTTCAATGTCCTTTCCATACTGAGATGCCCCAAACTGAACACTTGATGAGAGGCCTCAGCAGTGCCAAGTACAGGGGCAGGATGACTTTCCTTGTCTTGCTCAACACACAATTCCTGATACAAACCAGGACAGGGAAGCTAGGAGTGGCATATAGAAAAAAAACAAAAAACAAGAAGGAATTACAATGGGAAGTCCAAACAGCCATTAGAGGCACATCAGTAGCTACCTGAAACCGAGAGTGCAAGATCATGTCCTTTGTACTTGCAACACCAATGCTTGTTGCTATTTTTTGCCAGATGTGGCTTTTCATAGTAGGTGATCAGAATATAACCTCCCATGGGATTCTGTAAAGTCCCTCAGTGTTTTGTTTTGTTTTGTTTAGACACCAACAATTTTAAACCTAGCAAGGCCTAAACACATGAATCATAGAATCATAGAATGGCTTGGGTTGGAAGGGACTTCAAGGATCATCAAGTTCCAGTCTCTCTGCCACACACAAGGTTGCTTATCTCAAGATCTAGTTATGATCAGATTGCCCAGGACCCCATCCAGCCTGGTCTTGAACAAGGAACAGGCATCCACAACCTCTCTGGGCAACCTGTTCCAGCACCTCATCACTCTCTCAGTAAAAAACTTCCACTTGACATCCAATCTAAATCTCCCTTCCTTTAGTTTTAAATGATTCCCTCGTCCTATCACTGTCTACCCTCGTAAAAAGTTAATTTCTCTTATGTGTACATTTTGCTTGATCCCAGCTGCAGAATTTCTTCCAATTTTGTTACAACTTTTTTCCTGTCCTGGTCTAAAACAGACATTTGCACAAGCACATTTGAACAGAGACTCACACGATTCTTTCTTTCTTTCTTTCTTTCTTTCTTTCTTTCTTTCTTTCTTTCTTTCTTTCTTTCTTTCTTTCTTTCTTTCTTTCTTTCTTTCTTTCTTNGCCCACTGCCCTTCCACCTTACAGGAACAATGGAAAACCATCTCTTTGACCTGGCAGAACACACCTAAAGCTGCTGGGATAACATGCAAACTGTGCCATGGAGGGTGATTTTCATTTGCTTGTCTGTTTGATGAAGCTTTGTTTCCTAAAGAAGCTTTTAGTAATCTCTTTGTGACAAAGCAACTATCTCTGTGCAGCAAGGTAGGAGATCACCTGAGGGGTTCTTAAAGTCACTTCGCTGCAAAGGAGGAAATATTTTGGTTGAAGCTGAGTGCAAACTGACAAATTTTAGCGTCAGGAAATGTACCGTGCTGCATCAGAGACACATAGCATTCATTTCTTTCGATCCCAGTAGCTGCCTCTGTTGTCAGCACTGGATCATTCTGTTCACTGCAAAGAGTGACGGACCAGGACTCCATGTTCAGGACTTTGTCACTATTTCCCATCCCATCCTGAGAAGAGCTAAGCTTATCTCACATTATTAGAATCATAGAATTACCCAGGTTGGAAAAGACCTTGAAGATCAAGTCCAACCACAGCCTAACCATAGTACCCTAACTCTAAAAACCCTCTACTGCATCCAAATGGTGGAATATCCTCATCGTCCTGGAGGCACATTAGTCAGGTCACTTGGGAGGCAGAGTAGGTCAGAAAACAAAAGTGTTTTTCCTACTCTGGAGCCACAGCATGGCAATGAATCTTGGATGACTCGCCACACCACTTTCTTCCCCTTGCTGCCAACTACTTGATGCCTCAGAAACATTAATCTACAGAAAACCTTTCAGTTATATCTTCCCCATAGCATGAGACAAGACCTTCCAAGATGAATAAAAAGTGATCAGACATTGGGCTGACACCCAAATGCTCACCACGATGCCCCTCTTCTAAATCATTCCTAGAATCAGCTGCACTTCACAGTTCTCCAGTTGTACCAGTGTGTGGGGATAGACAGGCACAAGTACAACCTTCCTGTGTATGGATCTGCACCCACAGCAATGGGAAACTCTGGAAGTTTTTAAAGGATGGAGCTGCCTGTCCTAAGGACTTTCTAATGCTTTATGGGGGAGATACAAAGGGAAATATATTCAGAACTATTTTCTCCATTTTCCCAGCAGACCTGAACAATACCAGTCATGGTTTACAAAAATATGACACCCAATAGGAAATATTCTTATAAAAGAATAATCATTTTTCTAAATATTCTAGAAATTATTCTAGAAATAGAAAGGTCAAAGAGTGCCCTTTCTCACCTGTGACATGAATCTTGAAGGTGAGTTTCTGGCCAGCAGCCTCGCAGCTGTACTCCCCTGCATCTTTCTTCTCCACCTGGCTCACCACCAGCCGACGCTGTTTGCCCTCTGACTCCACCTTGAACTTCTTGCTCGAGGTGATCAGTTTCCCCTCCTTGTACCACTTCACCTCCGTCTTCTCCTGGGCCACCTCGCAGCTCAGCGTGGCATTTTCTGTTGGTGCAGCCTTCACCTCCTTCTGCACCTTCTCCTTGTTGATAAAGGCATCCTCTGGCTCTGAAAAGAGAGAGATACATTAGTTTGGCCTCTTGAAAGAAGAGCAGGTTTTGGGGAAGGAGTATGATGTGGAGAGAAGTTGTGCAATTTATGGATGCCCCATCCCTGAAAACGTTTAAGTCCAGGCTGGATGGGTATTAGAGCAACCTGTTCTCATGGAACGTGTTCCTGTCCAGGACAGAGATTGGAACTGGATGATCCTCAAGGTCCCTTCCAACAAAAGGCATTCTGTGATGCTTCTTGTATGACTCTCATGACTCTTTCGTCCCCTAGCTGCCATTTACTTATGTCTTCAAAACATCAACTTATACAAAACATTCCTGTAGTATTCTCTCCCATGCTAAATGAGCCCTTCCAAGACAAAAACATGTTACATAGAGCACACCCCCTAGTGCTTGACACAAAGCCCCTGTTCTGAAACTTCCTGAGACGCAGCTGCATTGCAGAGTTGTTCTAGTGGTACAGGCACGTGGGAATGGAGAAGTGCAATCAGAACTTTCTTGTCTATGGCCTCATTCCCACAGCAAAAGGAAATTCCTGAAGATTTTAAAAGATGGAGCTGCCTCACAACTGTATTTAGAATAATTTGTTCAATTTCCTCATCAGAAATTAACCACCCCAAAGTTCAGCTCCAAAAATTTTAAGCATAGCAGGGAAAACTTACAAACTAATGACCGTTTTCTAAAACATTCTAGAAATAGGAAGGAANAAAAAAGGAAACAGGAACAGGCAAAAGAAAGGAAAACAGAAGGGAAAGGAAGGTGAAAGGAAAGGGGGAAAGGAGAAGGAGGAGAAGTGAGAAGGAGGAGAAGGGAGAAGAAGGAGAAGGGAAAGGAGAAAAGGAGAAAGAAAGAAGGCTTGCGTTGCTTCTTTCCAAATTAATTCTGCATAAGAAATAGAAATTGAAGAAACAGAAATTCATCTTTTCATTCCTTATTCAGAGACTATATATGTTCCTTTATCCAGTGTTTTTCTTCTTTTCTTTTTTACTGTCTTCTTAGATTACTAAGAAAGCAGCTTGTGGAGTTGTTTGGAGAGTTTCTCATGCCTTGTCTGGAAGTGCTTAAGTAAGAGTGAAGAAAAACAGATGAGAGACAGAATTATATGCAACTTACCTAAAAGCCTTGTTCTCTCTTATTTCTCACTTTTCAATTGCTTTTGTTTCCGATTATAGATTACACTTTTATTACCACATTATCTTTAGTCATTCTGTAAAATCTCGTGGGAAATGAGGAGACGAGTGTCTAATTTCTAGTGGGAAAATAAAAGTGAAACAGAAAGAAGGAGAAGAAAGGAACAAGGTAGAAAGGAACAAAGTACAAAGGAGCAAAGGAAACAAAGGAAGAGAAGCAAAGGATGTTTGTCTGGACTGCAAAGCATTTACTTCTGCACCCAAGAACTTCATTTTGCATACTCAAAATCTTACGTGAATGTCCTCCCAGCCTAATGTGATGTGAAGGCCATCACCATTCAGCTCTCAACCCTTTGTATATACTAGAATCATAAAATGATGAAGTTTGTAAAAGCACCACGGAGGCCATCTAAAGTCCAAACTAGCAACCCATCAACAACAGCCTAATAACCATTCCCTCAGGCTACGATCTTCACGGTTCCCTAAACAGTCTATCTCCAGGAACAGTGACTCCACCACCTCTCTCTTGGGCATTACCAGTGCCGCACCAGTTCTGTTCTAGACTTGTTTCATTATATCCAGTTGAACCAGCCCCTGTTCATTCTAGGCCATTTCTTTTTGCTGTTTCTGGGAAATAGCTTGATCCCTGACCTAGCCGAGAACCTCCTTGAATGGCAGTTGGTAGAAAACAAATCATTCAGTTTCTCCTCTTGAAAGTAATATGCAGAAGGGTTAGCTTACAGAGAGCTCAAAATGTTTTTGTAAAATGTTATGCTGACTATGTTCAGTCGTTATTATACAAAGGCCCCAGCAGAAAACTTCCAGAAAAAATTAGCAAGGAGCCAAAAACTATAAGAAACAACTTTTACTCTTTGGACTATATGAGTAAGCACCCTACAGGATGCTGTATGCGTATATTTAATATCTTTTTTTTTTTTTTTTTTTTTTAAACCCCATGGGTTTAAAGTGTAATTTCTGATCAGTGTTCTACTCATCATGCTTAAATAGCTGTTCTCTCTCTTCTAAATAAGTATTAAAGTAACCTTTCTCCTGTTCTGAAAGGGCCTGGCCTGTCTTTGGATAGCCAATTCCTGAGCCAAATCAAGGAAATTTTCTTGATATTGATGCAAGAGGGCAAAAGATAGTATGCAAACCTAATTTTGAGGATAATGAGTCTGCTCTCCACTTCCCAGAGCTGGCAGGTTGTTTTCAAATAGAGTATACTTTTTGCCAAATGGTACAGACTGAAAGAAGTCTGGGACATATCCAGTATGTTGGAGTAGGTGTGAGGTGAGTTTTTTACTCACAGAAGATGAGACACTAGAATAACTTGCTCAGAGAAGTTGTGTATGCCTCATCCCTGGAAGCATTCAATGCCAATATGGATGGGGCTTTTGGCAACCAGGTCTAGTTCCTACTCATTGCAGTGGGGATTGTATCTAGATTGTCATTAATTTTCTTTTCAACCTATGCTATTATTCGATGAGACATTTTCAGATTTAAATATTTATTCAATTTCTCACTCTCCATTACATTTGGATTTTAGGATTTTAAACAGATAAGATTATTCTCTGGCAAAACTAAGAAACAGGAGTTGCATCTGCAATCTGCATCACAACAACCTTTGCTTATCCCCATGGTCCCCGTAATATATTTTGAAAGTCAGAATAAATGGTGTGAGGGTGGAGATACAGCTACTATGAGCCACAATTTGGCCTCACATGAATCATGAATACAGTGAACTGCTGCTAATTTCCAGACAGGAAGAAACAAAAA
>NW_015439862.1:14846-18538 GCF_001577835.2 Coturnix japonica | reverse complement strand
CCCTTTTTGTGGGAAGGGCAAGGGGGAAGGAGAGGGGGAAAAACAACAGAAAAACAACCCTGGGTAGGACAGATAAATGAGTGAGTTGCATAGCCAGCAGAGAAAAAGCTAATAAGCATTTCTCAGCCTGAGGCTGGCACCAGCAGAATCAGAAGTTGGCACAGGCAGTTACAAGCCAGTAGGAATAATAACTCTATGGACCAAGTAGCAAGGTAGTAAGTTCCAAGCATTAGAGGGTAAACAGGAGGTGCTGTCACTTCTTCCTGTTGAATCTTTGCCATTCTATAGAAAAGGGTCCAAGGCTCACTTGGCCAAAAAACTAAAAGCAAAACAGGTTCTTTAAGCAATTTATTATGGCACAAGATTAACAAAGGGAGAGGTGTTCTTGTGCTCTGGGGCTCCTTTGTCAAAGGTTGTTTCTGTATTTTTTTCAACAACCACCTAAAATATATGTATACCTGGGCTCTGGTTCTCCTGGTTTCTAGGACAATGGAACAGGTTGCCCAGGGAGGTTGTGGATGCCCTATCCCTGGAGGCATTCAAGGCCAGGCTGGATGTGGCTCTGGGCAGCTTGGTCTGGTGGTTGGTGACCCTGCACACAGCAGTGGGGTTGAAACTACATGATCATTGTGGTTCTTTTCAACACAGGCTATTCTGTGATTCTACCTGTTGTCTAACCTGCAGAATCATACATTTACTGCTGTGGGAATCAAATGTTGTTTCTGCATTTAGAATAAGATAAGAATATTTTATTTCAAGGTCTCATTATGTAAGTGAAGCAGTTTGTAGTTATTAGGTAGAAGTTATTACGTACAAAGACTGCAGCTCCTGTCTGTCCAGCTGTCTGAAATAGAACTAACAATATGCCGGTATAAACTAGCAACAATGTATGTTTTAGTGTTTTGTTGTACGCATTGTAAAAATATGCAAGTCCTGACATACCTGAGGATGTGCCTGAAGAGATATCGGGAAGGACTGGAATCATCCTCCCCCGGGCTCTTTGTGTAACAAAGGCCTCTGGGACAGAATGGAAGAAGCTTTGAAGGCAATCAACATATCAATACGATAAGAGCACCGAGACATCTTGGAGACAGAAACAGCAGGACGGCGACTGACAAGATAGCAAGTGAACTAACAAATTTAACAAATGCAAACATCGGGTAAAATTGTAATACCCAACCAAAGGGGAGATGGGAGGGGAAAACATCTGGGAGAAAAGGTATAAAAACTGTAACATCATGTCCATAAGTGCGCTTCTGCAATCAGGGCGCCCGCCATTGCAATCGCGAATAAAAACTGCTTTTTATCAGAGATACCGTCCTGACCAAAATTTATTGAGGATATTTCCAACAATTTGGGGGCTCGTCCGGGAGTCATTATCGCTTCTTGGGGTGTCCCCCACTGCACTGGACAGGAGAGGTGCACCCCACTGATTTCAGCGGTCCTGCCTGGGTGGTGAGGTGACTTCACAGGACAGCCGATAGGAAACCGAGATTGTTACATAAAGGACGGACTCTGTGAAAGCCAAGGGGCTAGGCAGGCACAGGTGTTAACCCTTGCAGACCCGGAAAATTCGTGCACGGATCAAGGTAAGGGAATTTAATTCTTATCTTGGGTTGAGACTCTTGAGTGTGTGTGGCTGAGACGCACTTCTAGTGCGAAGTGAGTGCGGAGTCCCAATCCGCGGTTCCGTTGTCCCGCGAGGGGCACGGCCGGAGACGGACGAAGCGGCTGCGGTGCTGAAAGCGAGAGTCTCGGGAGGGAGCTGTTGGTGTACGGTACCCTGCGCACTTGACGAAGTGCCAGCAGTACACCCCTATTTAATCCCAGAGACGGAGCGGGTGCTCCCGAGGGATTGGGCCCAAAAATCCGAGAATCGGAGTGTGGGAGCCTGTGAGCTGGGTAGTTCACAGTAGCACTCCGGAGGGATGGGTAATAGGAGCTCCGTATAACAGGGTAAAAGGGTCCCTAACACTGTGCCCAAAGATAGCCCCTTGGGAAAGATACTACAGAATTGAAAAAAAAAAAAAAATGATCCCAAAACATGGACAAGGATAGGGAAAGATGTTTAAAATATTGTGCACAGATATGGCCTAGAGAGCCACTACAGGGAAAATCAATATTTGGCCAAAATATGGATCTGATGAAGGTTGGGTTTGTCAGATCTCGAATTTATATGTAAAGAACAAAACCCCTTTTCAAAGGAGGAATCAGAATATGCTGCCTGCGGGGCGAGTGCGGAGTCCCGACCCGCGGTTCCGTCCTCCCACGAGGGAAACGGCCGGGGACGGACGAAGCGAAAGGCCTCTATGTTCTATATGTTACGATGTTTTTGTATTTGTTACGATGTTTTTGTCTTATTAATTGTTGTTAGTATTGTGGCAATTGTAACGCACATATTAGTGAAGTGCATATGGAGTCGGGTGGGGGAAAAAGCCCACAAAAGGCAAACCACAATTAGTATCGAGACCCTGTTGCTTTTGTTGTAGAAAATACCGCGGTTTAAATGTGATAATGATCCAGATTAGAGAAACAATAGGGTTGTGTTACCTCCGCTTTAACATGTTAACTTTACGAAATTTGTTTTTGAACCATTGTTCCCCCTCCTCGTGTGTGTAGGAACATAAGGGAAAGAGATACCTAAGAAAATCTCTTAGGATGTATATTGGCATATTGGAGGGATATTGCTGGGGAACCGGGAGGGACTCTAAGCAAGAACACCCTCATCAAATAATGTAATCATTGGTGGTTAGTGTATAAGTTGGAGGACGGGTTAAAATGATCCCAAAACCAGGAAAAAGGATAGGGATAAAGATGAAATTGGGAATCAAGAAAAAAAAAAAAAAAAAAACATGAAATAAGGCCATAAAGATAAGGGTGGAACAGCCCAAGGAATTGAATGATATGGATTGCTAAGGGAAAGTTATATGGTATTAAGGGTGTTTGTGGAAACTGAAAAATTGTACTGTTTGATATGTGGGTTTTGAAGGGAATGGGACAAACTGCTTTGATGGTATAAGAAAGTGTAATTGCTATTGGTATACAGAAGTATAATTGAGGGTGTGTCAAAGTGTAACTGAAGGTACAAATAGTGAAATCGTGTACAAAGGAAAAAGGGTTAAAGAGAAAGTGAGTTTATCTGTGCTGGTATGAGAGCAACCCCCTGTATTGTTTCCCCCCCTTTGCAAGAACTCTTGGAGTGAGAGAGAGCCGGGTACAGAGACTGTTGCTGTAAGCAGCAAAGGGGGGAGGTGGGGAGGAGGGGGCAATGGAAGTGAGAATAGCCTTCATGTGCAGAGATGTAGGAAACCTGAAATCCCAGTGTTAGCACTGGACACCTGGAGAGAAGGAGGTGAAACTGAAATAGGATGTTAGTAGTTTATGTAATGATGAGAGTTTGGAAAGTGAGAAAGTTTGGGACAGACACAGGCTGGAGGAGGAAGGACTGGCAAGGTATAACAGGGATGTCAGGACTGAAAAGAGGTGAACGATATGAAAACAAAACAAAACTGATTGACAAACAGATAGTAAGGGAATTGGTGATAATAACAGCTGTTACTGTTGTGGTGCCAGAATAGGGCCGTAGGACCCAGAGATCCCCTCAGGGAGAGGTGGGGGGAGTGGGGGCTTGAAGTGCCCAGGGAGGGCTCCGCCCCACTGGAAGGAAAGCAGTGTGCAAACTGCAACGGGAA
>NW_015439862.1:9740-10378 GCF_001577835.2 Coturnix japonica | reverse complement strand
TGGAATGATGTATGGTGGGCAACTACCTATTGAGGCTGGACATATACGCCTGGAATATTTGATACTTCATGAGCACATAAGGGAGCTGTCCAGCCAGACTGCAAACCGTTGCAGTGTAACCCGGTAAAAATAACAATTAACAAGACTGATAGCATTATTAATACCACTTTTGGTCTTGGGGTAGATATGCATGGAAAGGATTCAACAGCGAGATTCCAGATAGCTGTGTGGGATACATTGTGAAAATATCCAAATTGTCCAGGATAGGGAAGAGCTTAAAAAGGGGTTTAGAAAATCTTCCTAAAAACCCTGCAATTGTGACAGCTAAGGAGATAAAAGATCTTAGATAAACATTTGAAATCAAAACAGGATATGGGGACAGTAATGCCTGGGTAGAATGGATTAAGTATACTGTCCAGAGTCTCAACCATAGCAATTGCTATGCTTGTGCATCCGGATGGCTCATAGCTCAGGTGGTGCCCATTCTGCTGGGATGGACCAAGGAACCAAAGGGAATGCGATGCATGATTGCCTTGTACCAAGAGAAAACTGCCTGGGGAAACAGAGACTGCAGATCTCTCTCCCTCTTGTCTCCTCCAATGCCTGATACAGATGTCAAGATCCCTCCTGCAATCTCT
>NW_015439862.1:815-8125 GCF_001577835.2 Coturnix japonica | reverse complement strand
CAGAATGTAATTAACAAATGCAAACCTCGGGTAAAATTGTAACCTGTAATACCCAACCAAAGGGGAGAGGGGAGGGGAAAACATATGGGAGAAAAGGTATAAAAACTGTAACATCATGTCTATAGGTGCGCTTCTGCCATCAGAGCGCCCGCCATTGCAATCGCGAATAAAAACTGCTTTTTATCAGAGATACCGTCCTGACCAAAAATTATTGAGGATATTTCCAACAATTGCAAAGGTAATTTCTGAGTGCATGCAAAAACAGTCCCTTGTAAAATGTGGGTCTAATTTTGGCTTATAATTACATAAATATATAAGGAATACAACTGCTTCATAAATTAATTCAGCTGTGACCTTGGTAGAACTCCTGTATTTGAGAGTAAAATGCTGCTCCTGGTAACCAGGAGAAGCATAGTTAGCCAGGTACTTCATAAATCACCCAACTTTTAAATACTTCATTCAGTGTAATACAAGAAAAAGGCCAAGAGGAGGAAAGGGGCTTTCTGGTAATATATATACATATATTTTTCCCTCTGTAGAGTAGAAACAACAAAGACAGAACTGGTTATTTGCTAAGACTTGATTTCTGTCTCCTTTGACACAATTAAAATTCTCACAAGACAAGATACTTGACCCCTGGATCTCATGCTAGTAAGAAAAATAAGAGCAGGCAACAGCTGAATGGATTATTTCTCATTCTTTAGGTGAAGGGCTTATAAACACTGCAATCACAAAAGAACACAGAATAATATGGTAAAACCTTGTCTGTCTCTTATTAAATGATCAGTATTTGCTCAGCTGCTCCTGAACAGCGAAGCAAGAAGCAGAGACTCTGATGGAATTTGGAATAAAGGGGGATAGTTAAATGTAGTTTGTAGGTGGGAAAAGGAATGATCTAGTTAGTTAGAATAACAAGGAATGGAGACAATGGGTCTGGGAGAGTAGAAAGGATGCAAATAAGGAGTGAGATTTCCCTGAAGACATCAGGCAAGGAGGTGATTAGATCAGAAGACGAGTTATTCTCCCTAATAAGACGGGCAATAACAAGAGGGGTCTGCACGACAAAGAACTATTGAATACGTTTCAGAATTACGGGAAATCATTGACTATGTATGAGGTGTACCTATATCTGTATCACGGTTTTAGAAGTCGGTGTGCAAGCTTGGTTGGAGCTATCCCCCTTGCACCCGGCGCTGCGACACGCTGGAATAAACATACCTGCGTTATAACCCATCTCTGGATTATAGAGTTTGATTCCGCAAGTCACTCCTATCACACCAACCATCCGACAAACCTTCTACCCTGTGGCTTACTGTATCCTTAGATCACTCATCTTGACTGTTGGACTAGATGATCTTATACGTCCTTTCCAACCTTGTGATTCTGTGATTCTCAAACCCCAAAAGGAAAGCCGCTCTGCAAAGGAATTCTCTTTGTTATCTGCAAAGGTAGCAAGCCTCCTGTCTTTCCTGCTTGCAATTTTCTGTTCCTCCTGTGGTTCTGGGCTTTATCTATTGATATACAACACCTCAAATGGCCTTTTTTCTTCTTATAACATAGGCTGCTGGCCTCTCTTTAGCACAACAAAGGAGAGAAACAGCCTGATTTAAGGTTTTAGAAAAAGGAAGACATATATAAATTGTATCATGACAGTTCTTACTTTTTTGGAAGAGAAAGTGTAAATTTCTCATACCATAAGGAATATGGACTTCTAATTAATCAAGCCCCCTATTAAACACAACATTAGTTCTTCGTATCTCAAAGTGCTCCCAGTGGTCAAGCATCCCTATTGCATCTAATTCCTTATCTGCTCTGGGAGACTGTAAGCAGCCTGCTGGTAGTGGGCATCCAAGAATCTGCTATCTGCCTAAATTTAACGTTCTTATGTATAGCAGATCTTTTTCTCCATCAGGCTACCACAGGACCAAATGACAAGTACTAATGATGAGTAGCTAGTTACTCATTAGGTACTAGTTAGGTACATCAAATCTTTCAAAATTTTTATTCAAGATCTCCCTGTGCAGAAAGGGTTAGAAGCATCCAGGATTCTTACCTGGAGCATGGAAAATTTTGTTCTCTGATGAATATTTCAAGGCAAATGTCTACATCTGGATAAGCTGAGGCTTACTCATATTAAGTCACAACTGTAAGGTGTAAGGTAAGGTGGAATAGCACTGCATTTCTTGTTCCACCCTGAGCAGAGGAGAGCCTTGTTTCGGTGTCCACATCTCCTAGAAAAGTAAATCAAAAAGAACCTTTCCCTTTCCCTCCTTCTTCTTCAGAATAAACTGTCTGCATCTGCTCAGCTCCCACTTCTGAGAGATCAGAGCTTCAGAACATAAATAGGGTCAGTCACCTGCTTGACAGCCTGTGAAGGCTGAGATATGAAACTACTTTACCTTCTTCAAGAGCCATTCTTACTAAGTTGAGTTGGTTGTCAGTCTGGCAGTCTGCACAGAGCACAAATGATCCATCAAAGAAAATTCAGTTGTGTGGCAAGACTTCCAGCAGCTGGGTTATTATGTTGCTCATGACCACAACATCAACAGATCCATCAACACAGAGGGATCCTACCCCCTTATTTGATGTGAGGAACACACCCCTGAAAGGCATAGCTCTATAGAAGCTAGCTGTGATGTTCTGTACATGTTTAAAATCATGAAGGAATGAGTAAGGCTGGTGGGGTTTTCTTGCCTTTATATCATAGAATCATAGAATCACAAGGTTGAAAAGGACCTACAAGATCACCTAGTCCAACCTTCCTCCCTTTACCATATCTTCAGAAAACCACTAAACCATATCTGCTAGCTCCTTATCCAGATGACTCTTGAACACTGCCAGGGATCGTGATTCCACCACCTCCCTGGGCAACCATTCCAGTGCCTGACCACTCTCTGAGAGAAAAAGATTTTCCTCATGTCTAATCTAAACCTCCTCAGGTATAACTTGCAGCCATTTCTTTGGGTCCTGTTGCCTGGGATAAGAGGCCAACCCCCTCCTCATCACAGCCTCCCTTCAGGAAGCTGTAGAGTGTGATGAAGTCTCCCCTGAGCCTCCTCCAGGCTAAACAATCCCAGCTCCCTGAATCACTCCTCGTAAGACTTGTGCTCCAGACTCCTCACCAGTTTTGTTGCCCTTCTCTGGACACATTCCAGGGCTTTGATGTCTTTCTTGCAGTGAGGAGCCGAAAAATGAACACAATACTTGAGATGTGGCCGCACCAGAGATGAGTACAGAGGGATGATTACCTCTTTGCTCCTTCTGGCCACACTATCTCTTATACAGACTAGGATGCTGTTGGCCTACTGGCAATATGGGCACACTGTCAGCTCATGCTCTGCATCAACCAACACCCCCAGATCCCTTTCCTCTTCACAGCCATCCAGCCACTCAGCCCCAAGCCTATAGTGCTGCATGAGGTTATTGTGGCCAAAGTGCAAGATCCGGCTCTTGGCCTTGTTGAATATCATTCCATTCACCTCAGCCCAGCAATCCAGCCTATCCAGATCCCTCTGCAGGGCCTCCCTACCCTCAGGCAGATCAACACCACCTCCCAACTTGGTGTCATCTGCAAACTTAAGGAGGGTACACTCAATTCCCTCATCCAGGTCATCAATGAAGATGTTAAACAAGATGGGCCCTAGAACTGACCTCTGGGGACACCACATGTAACAGGTTGCCAGCTGGACTTAACTCCATTAACCACTACCCACTGGGCAAGAGCCTTTAGCCAGTTCCTTACCCAAAAAAGGGTATACCTGTCTAGGCCACGGGCAGCCAGTTTCCTCGGGAGAATACTGTGGGAGACCATGTCAAAGGCTTTACTGAAGTCTAGGTAGATGACATCAACTGCCTTTCCCTCATCTACCAGTCTGATCACCAAATTGTAGATGGAGATGAGGTCAGTTAAGCACAACCTGCCTTTCATAAATCCATGCTGGGTGGGCCTGATACCCTGGACACCACGTACACGAGATAATCTCACCCAAGCTGATTTGTTCCATAAGTTTCTCCAGAACCAAGGCTGACCTCGGTCGTAACGATGGTCTGATAATTAGTGTTTTCTTTCAATACATAAACCACATACTTTCATTCTGGAGCTGAACTTACATAAGCAAACAGGCCCTTTCTCTAGATGTTCACTACAACATTGTAACCCTGACACAAATCCAGGTCTCTGTTTCCATACTCTGCTATCTATTCAGGATGCCTGGAATCATACAAAACTGTAGAGATGGTCCCTTCTTCCTTCCCATGCTGATTTCAAATCAAATGTAAGAATAAATCAACAACTAGCTTACTACCCCAAGCGTAAACCTGCTGACATGTTATGCAACTGTAATTGCAATTGGAAAGCAGAGTGTATCATCAGGAAAGCTAACTTAATTAAAAGCAGTAAACATAGTAGGATGTGGAGCACAGAAAGTACCTCCCACAATGCAACATCCCCATATTTAAAGTGTGGTGTTTTCCCCATTCTCCTGTACATATTTTGACAGAAGAGCTGCTTCCTGGAGCAAACTTGAGGGAGGACATCTTTTCTACTGATTTTATCTGGTAACATCTTGACAACATAAAAGTATTGCTGTAGACTGGCAAGCAAGCAAATAAGGACTTCCAATTCTAATCCCAAATGAATATGACCACGTAACAAATACAACAAAATTTAACCAGCAAAGGAAGAGAAACCAGTGGAAATACACAACAGATTTATTTCAAAAGCCACAGGAAAAACAATACAATCTGCATTCTCCAAAATAACAAAAATACTGGCTGCTCCTAAGCACTGCAAAACATATGCTTGCTAATATTCATAGAATCACAGAATCGTAGAATCACTGAATGGCCTGGGTTGAAAAGGACCATAATTATCATCTAGTTTCAACTCCCCTACTATCTAAAGGTCACCAATCACTAGACCCAGCTGCCCTGAGCCACATCCAGCCTGGATTTGAATGCATCCAGGGATGGAATATCCACAACATCCTCGGGCAATCTGTTTCAGTGTGTCCCCACCCTCTGTGAAAAAACTTGTTCCTAATATCTAACCTAAAATCTTCCCTATCTTAGTTTAAAACCATCCCCCTTGACCTATCACTATCCATCCACGTGAACAGACATAGCCCCTCCTGTCTGAATGCTCCCTTCAAATACTAGAAAGCCACAATGAGGTCTCCACAGAGCCTTCTCTTCTCCAAGCTAAACATGCCCAGTTCCCCCAACTTTTCTTCATAACAGAGGTCCTCGAGCCCTCTGATCATCTTAGTGGCCCTCCTCTGGACCTGCTCCAAGAGCTCCATGTCCTTCCTGTACTGGGGGTCCCAGGCCTGGACTCAGTACTCCAGATGGGGCCTCACAAGAGCTGAGTAGAGGGGGACAATCACCTCCCTATTCTTCATGTTCAAAACATTCTTTTTTTTTTTTTAGATTTATATTAAAGTTCTTATACTACTTCCAAAAGGAAAATTAAACAGTAGTTAAAATAAATGTGTACTTTTGCAGCTGTCTGCTGTATTCAGTAAGCTATTTTCTATGGCTATTTTAAGCCTAAAAATACTGCAATTCTGTCTGCCTGTATTTTTAGCATTATTTCAGGTCCTGCGTCAGATAAGAACTAGAGGAGTTTATAAGATGACACTCTTCTATGCTGTATCTGTCCTTCCCATCACTGGTAGTATTTTCTTCCAAATAAATGTTCCATGTTTCTTTCTGAAGATCTTTCAATGTAGAAACCCACCAGTAACCCTCCAAAACACTCTTACACAGGGAACCCATGACTAAGCTCCAGTGTAAAGAGTCAGTGGTCAGGAGGTGGAACAAAGGAGTTTAGAAAACATCACATGCACAAATAGGGATGGCCTTAGGAAGGCCAAATGTCCCCTACAACTGATACCTGCAAGGGACGCCAAAGTGTAGCAAGAAGAGCTTCCACCCCTACACTAGCAGTGGAAGAAAAGGTGAAAGGAAACACAGACCCTATGTTCTTGCTGAGTGCTTTAGTGACAGCAAAAGCAGATAAGGCTGAAATATTCAATGCATTTTTCAACTCACTGCTCACTAGCAACATCTCCCAAGCCTCTGTGGTTACAGGTAGTGTTGGAGGTGATGAACAACCAGAAGCTGATGAGGATTATGTCACAGGTTACTTACATAGACATACAAGTCCATAGGACTTATACAGAACATTTATTAGGCAGAGCAGGAAGTCTGTAACCTCCAAGTACTTCAGCCAGTGAGGAAAGGAGAAGGGACAATGTGGTCAGGAAGCAGGGATAAAAAAGAGGGTGCATTGAGAAACATGCCTACAGAGAAATGCCTCAAGCAGACTCTCTCTTTCTTTGAATAAAGAAGGCCAGACTCTCCTCTGGCTCTTACTGGGATTAAGTTAATTGAGCAAGCCTATCTGAGCCAAAAAAAAAAAAAATGCCAACATGTAGTAACTATCACAAAAACATCATTACAGTTTGCATTCTTTTGATTGGCCTGATATAGCCAATATACAACAGATTTCTCTCCACACTAAAAAACAAAATAAAATCTCTCAAATCATGCAACCCTTTCTAACAACCATATATAATCCCTCTCTCTGTTCTCTGTTTAATTCACAACTTTCTTCCTTCTCATTTTCAAAGTTGTGTGCAATTTTAGTTAATCTCTTTGTTGGATGGGTACACACTCCACTGGGTGAAACATTGGCTGGATGGCCAGGCCCAAAGTGCTGTGGTCAATGGAGTTGAATCCAGTTGGCAGCTGGTCACGAGCAGTATCCCCTAGGACTCAGTACTGGGACCACTTCTATTTAACATTTTATTAATGATCTTGATGAGGGGATTGAGTGTACCCTCAGTACGTCTGCAGTAAAAGCTGGGAGGGAATGTTGATCTACCAGAGGGGAGAGAGGCACTACAGAGGGACCTGGATAAACTGGATAGATGGGCGATGTTGACTGTATGAGTTTCAATAGAGTCCTGTATTTTGGTCACAACAATCCCAGGACACCCTACAGACTTGGGGAGGTGTGGCTGGAAATCTACCTGATGGAAAGGGACCTTGGTGTGCTGATGGACAGTCAGCTGAATATGAACCAGCAGCATGCCCAGATGGTCAAGAAGGCCGGTGGCATCCTGGCTTGTATCAGGAATGGTGTGGTCTCTTCTAACTGGTGACAGGTGACAGGATGAGGGGAAATGGCCTCAAGTTGCACCAGAATAAGTTTAGGTTGGATATTAGAAAAAAATCTTTACTGAAAGGGTTGTTAAGCACTGGAATAGGCTCCCCAGGGAGGTGGTTGAATTGCCATCCCTAGATGT
>NW_015439862.1:0-805 GCF_001577835.2 Coturnix japonica | reverse complement strand
AAAACCATTTGGATGTGGTGCTCAGGGACACGATTTAGCAGAGGGTTGTTAGTTAGGGTAGTATGGTTAAGTCATGGTTGAACTCCATGATCTTTAAGGTCTTTTCCAACCTGAGTGATTCTATGATCCTATGATTCTATGATAAAATCCCAGCTTCTTTCTCACATTGCAACAAAATAAAATGTAGGTGGTACCAAAGTCCCGCTGTTATTAGAATGCAAAGAAAATAATTTTATTTAAATTCACTCATATGTTCTAGCCAACAATTTATGAAGAAACATTTTATGTCTTCTATATGTAGTTTGGGCCATTCTCAACATTTCAGTCACCTGAAAAATAGACAGTAAGTTGCAGGCAAAAACACTTCCTCATCAGTTAATATTCAGGATCACAGATAATTAAACCACACAGTGGTTCAGTCTTTTGGGGAGCTTTGTTTCTTGCCTGGCTTCCTGGCTGCTTTTTGTCTTTAGCATTTCTCTTCTGCTTCTGGCAGATGAAGTGATGGTGGAGAATCAATCATAGAATCATAGAATCATAGAATCATAGAATCACCAAGGCTGGAAGAGACCTAAAAGATCATCCAGTCCAACTGTTCACCTGTCACCAATAGCTCCCACTAAACCATGTCCCTCAACACAGCATCGAGTCTTTCTTTGAACACCCCCAGTGTCGGTGACTCCACCACCTCCCTGGGCAGTCCATTCCAGTGCCTGGCCACCCTTTCTGAGAAGTAATACTTCCTAATGTCCAGCTTGAATCTCCCCTGCCATAGCTTGAAACCATTCCCTCTGGTCCTATCAAC